>NC_083617.1:29167373-29467373 GCF_963584025.1 Labrus mixtus
CATAGGTTGATGTACAACTCATACTTAAAAGTGTTGTTGAGAAACAATAACCAGCTCAGTGCGGACGTGTCCACTTTTCACCTCCAAGACAACCCCAAAGAGAAGCACTTATGAACACAAGAATCACCAGTGGCTCCATTTGAAGTTATCTGAGAGTGATTCTTCCCAAAAAATCTCTTGAAAATCATGCAGTTGATTTTGTCAAATAAAACTGCCCCAACAAGTAGCACTTACTGATTCAAGTGACAAGCCAATGCTCGAGTTAGGGTAATACTAATGACGGATTTGGGGAATAAAAGGAAGCCAGATACAGTACATGTCTTGATTGATAAACATGGACAGGAAACATTGCCCTGGTAAGCCTTGAAATCGGGGAGTTTGGTGGTCAGCAACATTACCCCAACAAGTAGCACTTACTGCATTCATATTCCAAATCAGCGCATGTGTTTGGGTAATGCTGGTGACATTCAGCCAGTCACGCAAAAACACACACATTCTCAATGCTGGAGATACGTCTGTTGCAAAGTCACAATCAAGACAACCCCAAAGAGAAGCACTTATGAACACAAGAATCATCAGTGTCTCCATTTGAGGAGATCTGAATGTGGTTTAATGTAGTACTGTCTTCTTGTACAGTCTGTCTTATTTGCCATTGAAACCATCCCAACAAGTAGCACTTACCAAATTTAAAAGTCAAGTACATGCCCAAGTCAGGTCAATATCCCAGGCACAAAATGCACAATTGCATGCTAGCTTCTCCAGCTGTTTCTTCTGGCATCTTCTGTGTTGAGTCCCTGTTGCAGTAGAAGTTGTGACTGGTTCACATATTTGGCCATCTTTTATTCTCAAGGCAGCCATTTCAACCCAACTCCGCCTTCATTTTGAACAGGTTTCAATGGTCTTGATAATTGGTCATAGACAATTGCAATACCTGTACTTGGAGAAAAAGCCATCAACATGCAAGCAATTTGCATGCATGGAGGGCTAATCAGTGGGTCTGATGTAATTCTGATCCAGGCCTCCTTCAGCTGCAAAGTTTTCAAAAAATAAAAGCAACTTTAAGAACAATTTATGTAAAACTTTATTTTCTTTCCTTTAAAACAATCTTTATATCTAAGTGTTCTCTCTAAGTGCATCTCAGACTTCCTGAACATGCAGAGGTCAGTAAAACTACCCCAACAAAAAGCACTTACTGCATTTATACCAAAGTTAGTGTTTATGTTAGGGTAACAATACTGAGCAGATCGAAATATTGATGATCAAATTGTATGGCATTCAATTCCAGTAGCTAAAACCCAAGATGCCCGTCAATTTATTAGTTATGGAGTCAGACAATATCATAGGTTGATGTACAACTCATACTTAAAAGTGTTGTTGAGAAACAATAACCAGCTCAGTGCGGACATGTCCACTTTTCACCTCCAAGACAACCCCAAAGAGAAGCACTTATGAACACAAGAATCACCAGTGGCTCCATTTGAAGTTATCTGAGAGTGATTCTTCCCAAAAAATCTCTTGAAAATCATGCAGTTGATTTTGTCAAATAAAACTGCCCCAACAAGTAGCACTTACTGATTCAAGTGACAAGCCAATGCTCGAGTTAGGGTAATACTAATGACGGATTTGGGGAATAAAAGGAACCAGATACAGTACATGTCTTGATTGATAAACATGGACAGGAAACATTGCCCTGGTAAGCCTTGAAATCGGGGAGTTTGGTGGTCAGCAACATTACCCCAACAAGTAGCACTTACTGCATTCATATTCCAAATCAGCGCATGTGTTTGGGTAATGCTGGTGACATTCAGCCAGTCATGCAAAAACAAACACACATTCTCAATGCTGGAGATACGTCTGTTGCAAAGTCACAATCAAGACAACCCCAAAGAGAAGCACTTATGAACACAAGAATCATCAGTGTCTCCATTTGAGGAGATCTGAATGTGGTTTAATATAGTACTGTCTTCATGTACAGTCTGTCTCATTTGCCATTGAAACCGTCCCAACAAGTAGCACTTACCTAATTTAAAAGTCAAGTACATGCCCAAGTCAGGTCAATATCCCAGGCACAAAATGCACAATTGCTTGCTAGCTTCTCCAGCTGTTTCTTCTGGCATCTTCTGTGTTGAGTCCCTGTTGCAGTAGAAGTTGTGACTGGTTCACATATTTGGCCATCTTTTATTCTCAAGGCAGCCATTTCAACCCAACTCCGCCTTCATTTTGAACAGGTTTCAATGGTCTTGATAATTGGTCATAGACAATTGCAATACCTGTACTTGGAGAAAAAGCCATCAACATGCAAGCAATTTGCATGCATGGAGGGCTAATCAGTGGGTCTGATGTAATTCTGATCCAGGCCTCCTTCAGCTGCAAAGTTTTCAAAAAATAAAAGCAACTTTAAGAACAATTTATGTAAAACTTTATTTTCTTTCCTTTAAAACAATCTATATATCTAAGGGTTCTCTCTAAGTGCATCTCAGACTTCCTGAACATGCAGAGGTCAGTAAAACTACCCCAACAAAAAGCACTTACTGCATTTATACTAAAGTTAGTGTTTATGTTAGGGTAACAATACTGAGCAGATCGAAATATTGATGATGAAATTGTATGGCATTCAATTCCAGTAGATATAACCCAAGATGCCCGTCAATTTATTAGTTATGGAGTCAGACAATATCATAGGTTGATGTACAACTCATACTTAAAAGTGTTGTTGAGAAACAATAACCAGCTCAGTGCGGACGTGTCCACTTTTCACCTCCAAGACAACCCCAAAGAGAAGCACTTATGAACACAAGAATCACCAGTGGCTCCATTTGAAGTTATCTGAGAGTGATTCTTCCCAAAAAATCTCTTGAAAATCATGCAGTTGATTTTGTCAAATAAAACTGCCCCAACAAGTAGCACTTACTGATTCAAGTGACAAGCCAATGCTCGAGTTAGGGTAATACTAATGACGGATTTGGGGAATAAAAGGAAGCCAGATACAGTACATGTCTTGATTGATAAACATGGACAGGAAACATTGCCCTGGTAAGCCTTGAAATCGGGGAGTTTGGTGGTCAGCAACATTACCCCAACAAGTAGCACTTACTGCATTCATATTCCAAATCAGCGCATGTGTTTGGGTAATGCTGGTGACATTCAGCCAGTCATGCAAAAACAAACACACATTCTCAATGCTGGAGATACGTCTGTTGCAAAGTCACAATCAAGACAACCCCAAAGAGAAGCACTTATGAACACAAGAATCATCAGTGTCTCCATTTGAGGAGATCTGAATGTGGTTTAATATAGTACTGTCTTCATGTACAGTCTGTCTCATTTGCCATTGAAACCGTCCCAACAAGTAGCACTTACCTAATTTAAAAGTCAAGTACATGCCCAAGTCAGGTCAATATCCCAGGCACAAAATGCACAATTGCTTGCTAGCTTCTCCAGCTGTTTCTTCTGGCATCTTCTGTGTTGAGTCCCTGTTGCAGTAGAAGTTGTGACTGGTTCACATATTTGGCCATCTTTTATTCTCAAGGCAGCCATTTCAACCCAACTCCGCCTTCATTTTGAACAGGTTTCAATGGTCTTGATAATTGGTCATAGACAATTGCAATACCTGTACTTGGAGAAAAAGCCATCAACATGCAAGCAATTTGCATGCATGGAGGGCTAATCAGTGGGTCTGATGTAATTCTGATCCAGGCCTCCTTCAGCTGCAAAGTTTTCAAAAAATAAAAGCAACTTTAAGAACAATTTATGTAAAACTTTATTTTCTTTCCTTTAAAACAATCTTTATATCTAAGGGTTCTCTCTAAGTGCATCTCAGACTTCCTGAACATGCAGAGGTCAGTAAAACTACCCCAACAAAAAGCACTTACTGCATTTATACCAAAGTTAGTGTTTATGTTAGGGTAACAATACTGAGCAGATCGAAATATTGATGATCAAATTGTATGGCATTCAATTCCAGTAGATATAACCCAAGATGCCCGTCAATTTATTAGTTATGGAGTCAGACAATATCATAGGTTGATGTACAACTCATACTTAAAAGTGTTGTTGAGAAACAATAACCAGCTCAGTGCGGACGTGTCCACTTTTCACCTCCAAGACAACCCCAAAGAGAAGCACTTATGAACACAAGAATCACCAGTGGCTCCATTTGAAGTTATCTGAGAGTGATTCTTCCCAAAAAATCTCTTGAAAATCATGCAGTTGATTTTGTCAAATAAAACTGCCCCAACAAGTAGCACTTACTGATTCAAGTGACAAGCCAATGCTCGAGTTAGGGTAATACTAATGACGGATTTGGGGAATAAAAGGAAGCCAGATACAGTACATGTCTTGATTGATAAACATGGACAGGAAACATTGCCCTGGTAAGCCTTGAAATCGGGGAGTTTGGTGGTCAGCAACATTACCCCAACAAGTAGCACTTACTGCATTCATATTCCAAATCAGCGCATGTGTTTGGGTAATGCTGGTGACATTCAGCCAGTCACGCAAAAACAAACACACATTCTCAATGCTGGAGATACGTCTGTTGCAAAGTCACAATCAAGACAACCCCAAAGAGAAGCACTTATGAACACAAGAATCATCAGTGTCTCCATTTGAGGAGATCTGAATGTGGTTTAATATAGTACTGTCTTCATGTACAGTCTGTCTCATTTGCCATTGAAACCGTCCCAACAAGTAGCACTTACCTAATTTAAAAGTCAAGTACATGCCCAAGTCAGGTCAATATCCCAGGCACAAAATGCACAATTGCTTGCTAGCTTCTCCAGCTGTTTCTTCTGGCATCTTCTGTGTTGAGTCCCTGTTGCAGTAGAAGTTGTGACTGGTTCACATATTTGGCCATCTTTTATTCTCAAGGCAGCCATTTCAACCCAACTCCGCCTTCATTTTGAACAGGTTTCAATGGTCTTGATAATTGGTCATAGACAATTGCAATACCTGTACTTGGAGAAAAAGCCATCAACATGCAAGCAATTTGCATGCATGGAGGGCTAATCAGTGGGTCTGATGTAATTCTGATCCAGGCCTCCTTCAGCTGCAAAGTTTTCAAAAAATAAAAGCAACTTTAAGAACAATTTATGTAAAACTTTATTTTCTTTCCTTTAAAACAATCTTTATATCTAAGGGTTCTCTCTAAGTGCATCTCAGACTTCCTGAACATGCAGAGGTCAGTAAAACTACCCCAACAAAAAGCACTTACTGCATTTATACCAAAGTTAGTGTTTATGTTAGGGTAACAATACTGAGCAGATCGAAATATTGATGATCAAATTGTATGGCATTCAATTCCAGTAGATATAACCCAAGATGCCCGTCAATTTATTAGTTATGGAGTCAGACAATATCATAGGTTGATGTACAACTCATACTTAAAAGTGTTGTTGAGAAACAATAACCAGCTCAGTGCGGACGTGTCCACTTTTCACCTCCAAGACAACCCCAAAGAGAAGCACTTATGAACACAAGAATCACCAGTGGCTCCATTTGAAGTTATCTGAGAGTGATTCTTCCCAAAAAATCTCTTGAAAATCATGCAGTTGATTTTGTCAAATAAAACTGCCCCAACAAGTAGCACTTACTGATTCAAGTGACAAGCCAATGCTCGAGTTAGGGTAATACTAATGACGGATTTGGGGAATAAAAGGAAGCCAGATACAGTACATGTCTTGATTGATAAACATGGACAGGAAACATTGCCCTGGTAAGCCTTGAAATCGGGGAGTTTGGTGGTCAGCAACATTACCCCAACAAGTAGCACTTACTGCATTCATATTCCAAATCAGCGCATGTGTTTGGGTAATGCTGGTGACATTCAGCCAGTCACGCAAAAACAAACACACATTCTCAATGCTGGAGATACGTCTGTTGCAAAGTCACAATCAAGACAACCCCAAAGAGAAGCACTTATGAACACAAGAATCATCAGTGTCTCCATTTGAGGAGATCTGAATGTGGTTTAATATAGTACTGTCTTCATGTACAGTCTGTCTCATTTGCCATTGAAACCGTCCCAACAAGTAGCACTTACCTAATTTAAAAGTCAAGTACATGCCCAAGTCAGGTCAATATCCCAGGCACAAAATGCACAATTGCTTGCTAGCTTCTCCAGCTGTTTCTTCTGGCATCTTCTGTGTTGAGTCCCTGTTGCAGTAGAAGTTGTGACTGGTTCACATATTTGGCCATCTTTTATTCTCAAGGCAGCCATTTCAACCCAACTCCGCCTTCATTTTGAACAGGTTTCAATGGTCTTGATAATTGGTCATAGACAATTGCAATACCTGTACTTGGAGAAAAAGCCATCAACATGCAAGCAATTTGCATGCATGGAGGGCTAATCAGTGGGTCTGATGTAATTCTGATCCAGGCCTCCTTCAGCTGCAAAGTTTTCAAAAAATAAAAGCAACTTTAAGAACAATTTATGTAAAACTTTATTTTCTTTCCTTTAAAACAATCTTTATATCTAAGGGTTCTCTCTAAGTGCATCTCAGACTTCCTGAACATGCAGAGGTCAGTAAAACTACCCCAACAAAAAGCACTTACTGCATTTATACCAAAGTTAGTGTTTATGTTAGGGTAACAATACTGAGCAGATCGAAATATTGATGATCAAATTGTATGGCATTCAATTCCAGTAGATATAACCCAAGATGCCCGTCAATTTATTAGTTATGGAGTCAGACAATATCATAGGTTGATGTACAACTCATACTTAAAAGTGTTGTTGAGAAACAATAACCAGCTCAGTGCGGACGTGTCCACTTTTCACCTCCAAGACAACCCCAAAGAGAAGCACTTATGAACACAAGAATCACCAGTGGCTCCATTTGAAGTTATCTGAGAGTGATTCTTCCCAAAAAATCTCTTGAAAATCATGCAGTTGATTTTGTCAAATAAAACTGCCCCAACAAGTAGCACTTACTGATTCAAGTGACAAGCCAATGCTCGAGTTAGGGTAATACTAATGACGGATTTGGGGAATAAAAGGAAGCCAGATACAGTACATGTCTTGATTGATAAACATGGACAGGAAACATTGCCCTGGTAAGCCTTGAAATCGGGGAGTTTGGTGGTCAGCAACATTACCCCAACAAGTAGCACTTACTGCATTCATATTCCAAATCAGCGCATGTGTTTGGGTAATGCTGGTGACATTCAGCCAGTCACGCAAAAACAAACACACATTCTCAATGCTGGAGATACGTCTGTTGCAAAGTCACAATCAAGACAACCCCAAAGAGAAGCACTTATGAACACAAGAATCATCAGTGTCTCCATTTGAGGAGATCTGAATGTGGTTTAATATAGTACTGTCTTCATGTACAGTCTGTCTCATTTGCCATTGAAACCGTCCCAACAAGTAGCACTTACCTAATTTAAAAGTCAAGTACATGCCCAAGTCAGGTCAATATCCCAGGCACAAAATGCACAATTGCTTGCTAGCTTCTCCAGCTGTTTCTTCTGGCATCTTCTGTGTTGAGTCCCTGTTGCAGTAGAAGTTGTGACTGGTTCACATATTTGGCCATCTTTTATTCTCAAGGCAGCCATTTCAACCCAACTCCGCCTTCATTTTGAACAGGTTTCAATGGTCTTGATAATTGGTCATAGACAATTGCAATACCTGTACTTGGAGAAAAAGCCATCAACATGCAAGCAATTTGCATGCATGGAGGGCTAATCAGTGGGTCTGATGTAATTCTGATCCAGGCCTCCTTCAGCTGCAAAGTTTTCAAAAAATAAAAGCAACTTTAAGAACAATTTATGTAAAACTTTATTTTCTTTCCTTTAAAACAATCTTTATATCTAAGGGTTCTCTCTAAGTGCATCTCAGACTTCCTGAACATGCAGAGGTCAGTAAAACTACCCCAACAAAAAGCACTTACTGCATTTATACCAAAGTTAGTGTTTATGTTAGGGTAACAATACTGAGCAGATCGAAATATTGATGATCAAATTGTATGGCATTCAATTCCAGTAGATATAACCCAAGACGCCCGTCAATTTATTAGTTATGGAGTCAGACAATATCATAGGTTGATGTACAACTCATACTTAAAAGTGTTGTTGAGAAACAATAACCAGCTCAGTGCGGACGTGTCCACTTTTCACCTCCAAGACAACCCCAAAGAGAAGCACTTATGAACACAAGAATCACCAGTGGCTCCATTTGAAGTTATCTGAGAGTGATTCTTCCCAAAAAATCTCTTGAAAATCATGCAGTTGATTTTGTCAAATAAAACTGCCCCAACAAGTAGCACTTACTGATTCAAGTGACAAGCCAATGCTCGAGTTAGGGTAATACTAATGACGGATTTGGGGAATAAAAGGAAGCCAGATACAGTACATGTCTTGATTGATAAACATGGACAGGAAACATTGCCCTGGTAAGCCTTGAAATCAGGGAGTTTGGTGGTCAGCAACATTACCCCAACAAGTAGCACTTACTGCATTCATATTCCAAATCAGCGCATGTGTTTGGGTAATGCTGGTGACATTCAGCCAGTCATGCAAAAACAAACACACATTCTCAATGCTGGAGATACGTCTGTTGCAAAGTCACAATCAAGACAACCCCAAAGAGAAGCACTTATGAACACAAGAATCATCAGTGTCTCCATTTGAGGAGATCTGAATGTGGTTTAATATAGTACTGTCTTCATGTACAGTCTGTCTCATTTGCCATTGAAACCGTCCCAACAAGTAGCACTTACCTAATTTAAAAGTCAAGTACATGCCCAAGTCAGGTCAATATCCCAGGCACAAAATGCACAATTGCTTGCTAGCTTCTCCAGCTGTTTCTTCTGGCATCTTCTGTGTTGAGTCCCTGTTGCAGTAGAAGTTGTGACTGGTTCACATATTTGGCCATCTTTTATTCTCAAGGCAGCCATTTCAACCCAACTCCGCCTTCATTTTGAACAGGTTTCAATGGTCTTGATAATTGGTCATAGACAATTGCAATACCTGTACTTGGAGAAAAAGCCATCAACATGCAAGCAATTTGCATGCATGGAGGGCTAATCAGTGGGTCTGATGTAATTCTGATCCAGGCCTCCTTCAGCTGCAAAGTTTTCAAAAAATAAAAGCAACTTTAAGAACAATTTATGTAAAACTTTATTTTCTTTCCTTTAAAACAATCTTTATATCTAAGGGTTCTCTCTAAGTGCATCTCAGACTTCCTGAACATGCAGAGGTCAGTAAAACTACCCCAACAAAAAGCACTTACTGCATTTATACCAAAGTTAGTGTTTATGTTAGGGTAACAATACTGAGCAGATCGAAATATTGATGATCAAATTGTATGGCATTCAATTCCAGTAGATATAACCCAAGATGCCCGTCAATTTATTAGTTATGGAGTCAGACAATATCATAGGTTGATGTACAACTCATACTTAAAAGTGTTGTTGAGAAACAATAACCAGCTCAGTGCGGACGTGTCCACTTTTCACCTCCAAGACAACCCCAAAGAGAAGCACTTATGAACACAAGAATCACCAGTGGCTCCATTTGAAGTTATCTGAGAGTGATTCTTCCCAAAAAATCTCTTGAAAATCATGCAGTTGATTTTGTCAAATAAAACTGCCCCAACAAGTAGCACTTACTGATTCAAGTGACAAGCCAATGCTCGAGTTAGGGTAATACTAATGACGGATTTGGGGAATAAAAGGAAGCCAGATACAGTACATGTCTTGATTGATAAACATGGACAGGAAACATTGCCCTGGTAAGCCTTGAAATCGGGGAGTTTGGTGGTCAGCAACATTACCCCAACAAGTAGCACTTACTGCATTCATATTCCAAATCAGCGCATGTGTTTGGGTAATGTTGGTGACATTCAGCCAGTCACGCAAAAACAAACACACATTCTCAATGCTGGAGATACGTCTGTTGCAAAGTCACAATCAAGACAACCCCAAAGAGAAGCACTTATGAACACAAGAATCATCAGTGTCTCCATTTGAGGAGATCTGAATGTGGTTTAATATAGTACTGTCTTCATGTACAGTCTGTCTCATTTGCCATTGAAACCGTCCCAACAAGTAGCACTTACCTAATTTAAAAGTCAAGTACATGCCCAAGTCAGGTCAATATCCCAGGCACAAAATGCACAATTGCTTGCTAGCTTCTCCAGCTGTTTCTTCTGGCATCTTCTGTGTTGAGTCCCTGTTGCAGTAGAAGTTGTGACTGGTTCACATATTTGGCCATCTTTTATTCTCAAGGCAGCCATTTCAACCCAACTCCGCCTTCATTTTGAACAGGTTTCAATGGTCTTGATAATTGGTCATAGACAATTGCAATACCTGTACTTGGAGAAAAAGCCATCAACATGCAAGCAATTTGCATGCATGGAGGGCTAATCAGTGGGTCTGATGTAATTCTGATCCAGGCCTCCTTCAGCTGCAAAGTTTTCAAAAAATAAAAGCAACTTTAAGAACAATTTATGTAAAACTTTATTTTCTTTCCTTTAAAACAATCTTTATATCTAAGGGTTCTCTCTAAGTGCATCTCAGACTTCCTGAACATGCAGAGGTCAGTAAAACTACCCCAACAAAAAGCACTTACTGCATTTATACCAAAGTTAGTGTTTATGTTAGGGTAACAATACTGAGCAGATCGAAATATTGATGATCAAATTGTATGGCATTCAATTCCAGTAGATATAACCCAAGACGCCCGTCAATTTATTAGTTATGGAGTCAGACAATATCATAGGTTGATGTACAACTCATACTTAAAAGTGTTGTTGAGAAACAATAACCAGCTCAGTGCGGACGTGTCCACTTTTCACCTCCAAGACAACCCCAAAGAGAAGCACTTATGAACACAAGAATCACCAGTGGCTCCATTTGAAGTTATCTGAGAGTGATTCTTCCCAAAAAATCTCTTGAAAATCATGCAGTTGATTTTGTCAAATAAAACTGCCCCAACAAGTAGCACTTACTGATTCAAGTGACAAGCCAATGCTCGAGTTAGGGTAATACTAATGACGGATTTGGGGAATAAAAGGAAGCCAGATACAGTACATGTCTTGATTGATAAACATGGACAGGAAACATTGCCCTGGTAAGCCTTGAAATCAGGGAGTTTGGTGGTCAGCAACATTACCCCAACAAGTAGCACTTACTGCATTCATATTCCAAATCAGCGCATGTGTTTGGGTAATGCTGGTGACATTCAGCCAGTCATGCAAAAACAAACACACATTCTCAATGCTGGAGATACGTCTGTTGCAAAGTCACAATCAAGACAACCCCAAAGAGAAGCACTTATGAACACAAGAATCATCAGTGTCTCCATTTGAGGAGATCTGAATGTGGTTTAATATAGTACTGTCTTCATGTACAGTCTGTCTCATTTGCCATTGAAACCGTCCCAACAAGTAGCACTTACCTAATTTAAAAGTCAAGTACATGCCCAAGTCAGGTCAATATCCCAGGCACAAAATGCACAATTGCTTGCTAGCTTCTCCAGCTGTTTCTTCTGGCATCTTCTGTGTTGAGTCCCTGTTGCAGTAGAAGTTGTGACTGGTTCACATATTTGGCCATCTTTTATTCTCAAGGCAGCCATTTCAACCCAACTCCGCCTTCATTTTGAACAGGTTTCAATGGTCTTGATAATTGGTCATAGACAATTGCAATACCTGTACTTGGAGAAAAAGCCATCAACATGCAAGCAATTTGCATGCATGGAGGGCTAATCAGTGGGTCTGATGTAATTCTGATCCAGGCCTCCTTCAGCTGCAAAGTTTTCAAAAAATAAAAGCAACTTTAAGAACAATTTATGTAAAACTTTATTTTCTTTCCTTTAAAACAATCTTTATATCTAAGGGTTCTCTCTAAGTGCATCTCAGACTTCCTGAACATGCAGAGGTCAGTAAAACTACCCCAACAAAAAGCACTTACTGCATTTATACCAAAGTTAGTGTTTATGTTAGGGTAACAATACTGAGCAGATCGAAATATTGATGATCAAATTGTATGGCATTCAATTCCAGTAGATATAACCCAAGATGCCCGTCAATTTATTAGTTATGGAGTCAGACAATATCATAGGTTGATGTACAACTCATACTTAAAAGTGTTGTTGAGAAACAATAACCAGCTCAGTGCGGACGTGTCCACTTTTCACCTCCAAGACAACCCCAAAGAGAAGCACTTATGAACACAAGAATCACCAGTGTCTCCATTTGAAGTTATCTGAGAGTGATTCTTCCCAAAAAATCTCTTGAAAATCATGCAGTTGATTTTGTCAAATAAAACTGCCCCAACAAGTAGCACTTACTGATTCAAGTGACAAGCCAATGCTCGAGTTAGGGTAATACTAATGACGGATTTGGGGAATAAAAGGAAGCCAGATACAGTACATGTCTTGATTGATAAACATGGACAGGAAACATTGCCCTGGTAAGCCTTGAAATCGGGGAGTTTGGTGGTCAGCAACATTACCCCAACAAGTAGCACTTACTGCATTCATATTCCAAATCAGCGCATGTGTTTGGGTAATGTTGGTGACATTCAGCCAGTCACGCAAAAACAAACACACATTCTCAATGCTGGAGATACGTCTGTTGCAAAGTCACAATCAAGACAACCCCAAAGAGAAGCACTTATGAACACAAGAATCATCAGTGTCTCCATTTGAGGAGATCTGAATGTGGTTTAATATAGTACTGTCTTCATGTACAGTCTGTCTCATTTGCCATTGAAACCGTCCCAACAAGTAGCACTTACCAAATTTAAAAGTCAAGTACATGCCCAAGTCAGGTCAATATCCCAGGCACAAAATGCACAATTGCTTGCTAGCTTCTCCAGCTGTTTCTTCTGGCATCTTCTGTGTTGAGTCCCTGTTGCAGTAGAAGTTGTGACTGGTTCACATATTTGGCCATCTTTTATTCTCAAGGCAGCCATTTCAACCCAACTCCGCCTTCATTTTTAACAGGTTTCAATGGTCTTGATAATTGGTCATAGACAATTGCAATACCTGTACTTGGAGAAAAAGCCATCAACATGCAAGCAATTTGCATGCATGGAGGGCTAATCAGTGGGTCTGATGTAATTCTGATCCAGGCCTCCTTCAGCTGCAAAGTTTTCAAAAAATAAAAGCAACTTTAAGAACAATTTATGTAAAACTTTATTTTCTTTCCTTTAAAACAATCTATATATCTAAGGGTTCTCTCTAAGTGCATCTCAGACTTCCTGAACATGCAGAGGTCAGTAAAACTACCCCAACAAAAAGCACTTACTGCATTTATACCAAAGTTAGTGTTTATGTTAGGGTAACAATACTGAGCAGATCGAAATATTGATGATCAAATTGTATGGCATTCAATTCCAGTAGCTATAACCCAAGATGCCCCTCAATTTATTAGTTATGGAGTCAGACAATATCATAGGTTGATGTACAACTCATACTTAAAAGTGTTGTTGAGAAACAATAACCAGCTCAGTGCGGACGTGTCCACTTTTCACCTCCAAGACAACCCCAAAGCGAAGCACTTATGAACACAAGAATCACCAGTGGCTCCATTTGAAGTTATCTGAGAGTGATTCTTCCCAAAAAATCTCTTGAAAATCATGCAGTTGATTTTGTCAAATAAAACTGCCCCAACAAGTAGCACTTACTGATTCAAGTGACAAGCCAATGCTCGAGTTAGGGTAATACTAATGACGGATTTGGGGAATAAAAGGAAGCCAGATACAGTACATGTCTTGATTGATAAACATGGACAGGAAACATTGCCCTGGTAAGCCTTGAAATCTGGGAGTTTGGTGGTCAGCAACATTACCCCAACAAGTAGCACTTACTGCATTCATATTCCAAATCAGCGCATGTGTTTGGGTAATGCTGGTGACATTCAGCCAGTCATGCAAAAACAAACACACATTCTCAATGCTGGAGATACGTCTGTTGCAAAGTCACAATCAAGACAACCCCAAAGAGAAGCACTTATGAACACAAGAATCATCAGTGTCTCCATTTGAGGAGATCTGAATGTGGTTTAATATAGTACTGTCTTCATGTACAGTCTGTCTCATTTGCCATTGAAACCATCCCAACAAGTAGCACTTACCTAATTTAAAAGTCAAGTACATGCCCAAGTCAGGTCAATATCCCAGGCACAAAATGCACAATTGCTTGCTAGCTTCTCCAGCTGTTTCTTCTGGCATCTTCTGTGTTGAGTCCCTGTTGCAGTAGAAGTTGTGACTGGTTCACATATTCTTCTCAAAAAATCTCTTGAAAATCATCCAGTTGGTTTTGTCAAATAAAACTGCCCCAACAAGTAGCTCTTACTGATCAGTTCTTTTTTTTTTTTTTTTTTTTTAAGATTTATTTTTGGGCTTTTTGTGCCTTTTATGGAGAGATAGGACAGTGGATAGAGTCTGAAATCAGGGAGAGAGTGTGGAGAATGACATGCAGGAATGAAGCCACAGGTGTGAGCCCGGGCCGTCCGCTTAAGAAGACAGCCTCCATACATGGGGCGCGCGCACCACTGCGCCACCAGCACCCCATTACTGAACACTTCTGATGTGTCCAATTTAGAGCTTTACACATTCTGAATTTAAACGACAATACCAATGTTGCAGAACCCTTGCCTTTGAAAGCATTGAAAATATACTGTGAGTACTGGTTTGGGTGTGGTGGCCGTAGGATTTATTATGTTATGTATCAGTAGAGCATTGGGGCATAATTGGGATCATGGTTTTCTTCACTGAGAACTTATCTCTTCATTAGTGCACAAGTATCTTGTGTTTATTTCAATACTGTGTATTAACTGAGTTATTGAGTTTTAGTGGGCCTTGAAAGGCGAACCCAGGACTCAATTTCTCATCAACCACAAAGAAAAGCACTTATGAGCACAATAATCCCACGTGGCTGAATTTGCAAAAAATCTGATACTATGTTATCTAAAAGTTAATTATTCATATCATATAATTTGTAACAGCTTAAATTGTGGAAGACATTGTGACACTGTGTTGCTATGTTACTAGGGGAACAACATCTTTAGATGGTGCCTTGTTTTCATCCTTGAATTTACTTCATGCAGCCCTTCTTCCTTGGATTAATGCCTGTTACCTAGCTCCTACTTCCCTTTGGCCTCAATTTGTCATGAATGATGACACATTCAGTGCCAGGCAACGAGTAAATTTGCAGTGTTAAATATATAAAAATAAATAATTAAGTCATTTTGTGATACAATGCACAATACTTTATATGACTACGTTCAAAGAATGTTTATTCAGGCTACAGCCACAAGTATAATCCATTAGTTGGTTAAACACAAGAACAAATAACAAGAAAAAAATCATTAATACAATGAAATGTTCAATCCAAGCTATTATTTACATACGTTTTTCAAATGTTTACTTGTTATGTTGTTCATATAATTTGTGTTCTACCAAATCACCTGATATATATTTTATATATAAAGAAAGCATTGACATAATTTCAAGATCAAGTTGGAAATGATTACTTAAATTCAATTAAAAAATGGATTTAAAATGACCGGGACTGTCAATGTAGCCTATTTCACTGGACCCCTGTAGGTGGCGGTAATGCTTTAGTTCGTCGTTTTTACCACTATCTATAAATCCCTAGAAGAAGTAGACGGAGTAAAACGTGTATCAGCTGAGCTGGCTGATGTGAAAACCTTATCTCATAATACGTGATATTAGACCATAACGACGGGTTATTGAGATGGAGAATGACATTCTCGTCTCTCTTGAAGATTTAGGGTAAGTCAACAAAAGCTTACAATACATGCCAATGTATGAAGATTATATTCAAAAACTGGCACACCAATGGCCAACCTTGCCATTCTGCTTATTTTAGCCAGCGCATAAAGCAAAATGGCTAACTTGCTTCTGTTGCTGTCGTTAGTCTGTTGGTAATGTCCTTTTAATAAGCTGTATGTAAGTCCTACTTATAGACTAACAACGACATCAGAAAACTGCTTTCGTCTTGATTCAAATCAAGAAAGCTCCAGCACCTTTTTTCTCCCCCTACTAGCTATTTTAATATTGAGCTCTGCTTTCAGAAGCTGTATTATCGACTCGTTTTATGTTTTTTCATTCATTCTATGTTGACATATCTAGTTGCCTTTCACACTTTATAGGTGCAGAGCCAGTTTCTTTTTTGACGTGTCTTTCGTCATAAACTGAACTCTTTAAATGGTCAGATTTTAAAATGTGGTTTGGCTCAGTTTGGGAACACAGCTGATATGACAAGTAGTCTTATCTTTTGAACCTGTTGCTCTCACTAAAACCAAAACCTCAATATTATTTTAATCATCATTACCCAGCTTTTCTGATAAGGAAAGGAAAAAAAAACGCTTTGTGCTCAGTAGCATTATTGTTTCATGTATTTAATATTATATTGATATACATTAATGTGTGTCACTGTAGGTACCAAGGCCCTCTTTTGGAGGAAGGAGCGCTGGATTCTGCTGTGATCAATGGAGCAGCTTCACCTGAGTATACTAAGCTCTGTGCCTGGGTTGTATCTGAGCTTAGACTTTACTGTAAGCTGGAGGAAAATGTCCACGCCACCAACTGTAAGACACGTTGTTAACTTTAAAGTAAAGTTGTATGTGATGCAAAATTAAGAGTTCTAATGTTATCCTACCAGAAGAGTTGCACGTTAAACTTGTATATATATTTTTTATTGGCTTCTTAACTCAAGGCGGATGGCAACTGTTGATAATGTTATTGTTATGAAGCTAGTGATTGCTTATGTTGTTTGGTTAGATGACTAAACTTTTTCTTTTTTACAAACTGGGCAGTGAGGGTTTCTGTGTGAAGTTTTACTAGTTACTACTAGCACACCTTATTTTACAGACTGTATCGCTTTAACTGGCTATTTTTTTCCTGTACTGTCACATCTTGTTTACAATGTTTGTCTCCCTTCCTCTCCAAGGTCCGAGTGAGGCAGAAAGCTTCCAACTGGAGATGAGTGGTCTGCTGTCAGAGCTCGCCTGTCCTTACGCTGTCCTCACCAGCGGAGACATCTCCCAGAGGCTCCTCAGCAGGACCGACTGTCTGCTCCTCCTCAGTATGAACACATCACTGTAAAATCTCACTATAATGGCCAATTTAACCCCAAGTGTTGTCTGAATGGTAGAAAAGCATTGCTGTATTGACCTTTTGTGCCGGTGGAATGAAGTCTGTAGCACTGTATGTGGACTTTCGTAACCCCACCCACCTGTGCTTAACTGTTGCCAAGTCATATTGTGAAGTGCGTTGCTGCAGATGGTGCTGATACTGAATGGAGCCACCACTAGATGGCAGCATTAGCCTTGTGGGTGCAGTAACTTTTTCAAGGCTGTGCAACAAACAGGTGTTTTTGGTTATTCTGAGAAATATTATATATATATATATATATAATATTCTTTAAAAAACTTGTGATTTTGGTTATTCTGAATGATCAGACATTTTCTCAGGTGGATACTGAAGATAGCTCTAAAAAACATGTGATTTTGCCTCATGAAGGTCCCAACCCTGTAGGAGGGTTTTTTTTTACATTCTATATAAATAGGAGATTGTTTTCAAATATAAATACACATTACAAATAAGTAAAGTGAGGCATTAGAATAAAAGGGGGAATAACTCAAAGTGAACCGTATTTAACTAAAACATAAACTAATAGTCAAACCTGTCACTACTTAGGTGGCACTAAGTATGGCTGGTTGCCTCTGAGATACTCACAATAAGCAGTGTTTGGGGTGTAGAGAGTTGTTCATGGTCTAGTGCTTAATATTTCACTGCACAAGGCTTTTCTTGAGACAGATATTCACTTCTCAATACAGGTGTGACTAATGACATTATCATGCAAGTTATTGAGGTGTGCTAATTCATTACACCTTGTATCAGGCATTGTGATATCAAACTGCAAGTCAAATGACAACGTGTCAGAATTTTACTCTTGACTTAAGAGTTCTAATGTTATCCTAACAGAAGAGTTGCATGTTCATGTGGGGACAAAGGGAGCCATCATCAGTTTTATTAGGTACACTCGTTCAGTTTCCTCCATTACAGGTCAGGTTGTGTTGGAAAGGCTTGTGACCGCAGCGTTTCTTGTTTCATAAAGGTCAGGTTGGTTTTATACCCGGATTACTTTTACTACACAGGGAAACTGTTTCAGCCGAAGTCAATAGTCTTTGAATCTTATTTGATTTCAGATGTCAGTAAAACCCTGTAACAACAGTTAAGTTTAAACCAGATTCTGTTTTCATTTCAGCCTTTCTGGTGTCGGAGTTGGAGTCGTCAAGAATGATCCTGGTTAATAAGCCTGAGAAGAAAGCCCAGGACTCAGGTAGCCCTGAGTTCATGGAACTGAAGGGCATCTGCATGTCACTGGGCATGTCTAAGCCTCCAGCCAACATCACCATGTTCCAGTTCTTCAGTGGAATTGAAAAGAAGGTTTGTTGATCTGGTGACACAGAAAAACTGACAGGGTCATATTTGTGTTTCAATGTGGGTTGTTTTCTCTCAAAATCTGACATTAGTTACCAATAGCCAACACATTTAATATGCTTCAGGAAACCACGGGAGGGAATATCTCTAAATTTCACACTTAATTAAATTGTATGCAAGGATGAACTGAATAGATCTGAGACAGATCTGCACTTAACCCCAAGTTACTCCCGCTGCGTCATTGGTGGCATGTGCATGAATGGGATTAGTTACTTCTGATGGACTCATACATAGCATCCTCTGCCATCAGGGTGTGAATGTGTAGGTGTAATAAACGCTTTGAGTGGTCATTAGACTAGAAAGTGCTCCACAAGCACTAGTCCCTTTCCCATGAACCAGTACATTGACATTGTCTTGCATAAGTATTTGTGACTAGAAGTGTAAAACAACCTCTAGAGACTTAGACTTTCTTTATTGTCACTCAAACTTGTACTTTACAGTGCAGATAAGAACGAAACGAAATTTGGCTCGTTGTAGTGCAGGATAAAAACAGCAGCAAGTATTTACATAGAAAAATAAGGTGCAGATATAAATAGATATAAAAAGAAAAGCTATGAGTACAATTACTATACAGATAAATATATTGCACATTTGTGATGTATGTTATATTGTATTTTACAGTCCAGTGAGGTAGTCCTGTGTGGGGGTTTGAGGGGGAATGGAGGGATTATTTTTTCGTGTTCAAAAGTCTTATGGCCTGTGGGAAGAAGCTGTTACAGAACCTGGAAGTTCTGCTTCGGAGGCTGCGGAACCTGTTTCCAGAGTCCAGCAGCGAAAACAGTCCGTGGTAGGGGTGGGAGGTGTCTCTGCTGATTTTCTGAGCCCTGGTCAGACAGCGGATTTTTGTGATCTCCTGGATGGGAGGAAGTGGAGTCTGAATGATCTTTTCCGCCGTCCTCACCACTCTCTGTAGGGACTTCCAGTCGGAGGCACTGCAGGCTCCGGACCAGACAGAGATGCAGTTTGTTATGATGCCCTCTATAGTGCCTCTGTAAAAGGTGGTGAGAATAGGAGGAGGGAGGTGTGCTCTCTTCATCCGACGCAAAAAGTGCATGCGCTGCTGCGCGTTTTTCATAAGAGCTCCGGTGTGAAGGGACCAGGTCAGAGTGTCTTGTTATCTGCACCCCCAGGAACTTTGTGTATGCCTAGTATTGAAATCACGACCATTATCTCTATTATGGTGCCCACATTTCCGCTTTTATCAGTTTGGTGTAATGTTTTGCATCTGCCTAAACCCTTTCTTCACACATCTGCATGTTGTCCATTTTTTTGTTTGTAGCTGAAAGAAGCAATAAGTAAAGTCCCTCCAAATCACGTCGGAGAGCCTTTGATGAAGAAAGCCCTTGGACCTGTGCACATGGTAAATACTAAACAATGGCACAATCCAGTGTAATTTGACACAGCATAAATGATTGAATTAACTCTAGTTCTCATTTGTCAGGAAAAAATTGAAGCCATAAACCAAGCTCTTGTAAATGAGTATGAAGTGAGGAGAAAAATGTTGTTGAAACGTCTGGACGTGACAGTGCAGTCTTTCGGATGGTCAGACAGAGCAAAGGTACGTTGAAAAACTTGGAATCTTCCTAAATCTGAAAGACACAATGTTCAGATGAGGCACACAACATATTAACACATTTAAGACACAGGTGCACTTTTGGTGCTTTAGGAAAAGTTTGGACAATTTCTGCAAATGCTCCTGCTGCTCTTTATTCTGTGCAGAAGATGAAAGACAGTTGATCATGTGGAGTTGACATTGTCCCAACTTTGTCCCATTTTTTGTCATTTCAGTATGTTTATTTTGAATCCCATTTATTTTTAACACAGTTTAACTTTCTGCTTATATGTTGTTGCACAGTTATTTGCATCCCCTGAAATGTTGTGATGACCGAAACACAATGGGGTTTGGTCCCTGCAATCAGCATCTTATTGGCACTACCTACTTTGTTAACATTTTTCATTAAAGACCTGATAATCTGCAAATAATGATTATTGTAATCGTGAATTAAATCCAACAATGGTTCTCTCATTCTCTCAAGTGTTTGGTGTAAAAGAAAAGTGTGTGTCATAAAAGAAATGAAGAGCCCATGGTTTCATCAAGTGGCTCATTTTGTTCATCTGAAGCTGTAGAATTTAAAGAATCTCAGTTAATTATATTTTAAGTAAAGTTAAAATGGCAAATTAATCCAGTTAAGTAGCTGAAGCTGTCCCATATTTGGTATTCATAGACAATCTAATATCTACTGATAATCATGTGACTTGAGTGCAGCCACATCAACACTTCTGGCTCCTACACAGACACCAACACTGTAAGATCATTCTTTCAGTATCTGATCACTTTTTTTCTGTCACAGTTATTCTTTAGGATTTGATTGAAAAATCTAGTAGTGGTGGTTCTAATATTATAACACATTAATGGCTGTGGCTCAGTTGGTAGAGTCGGTGTATGAATGGGATTAGTTAATACTGATGGAGACATAAAAACCTCTGCCGTCAGTGTGTGAATGTGTAGGTGTGACAGGTGATGTAAAAGTTCTTTGAGTAGTCAGAAGACTAGAAAATAACTTTATAAGCTCAAGACTATTTACCATTTATAACAGCTTACATTACTACAAACTAAATAAATTCTGTAATAAAGACTTCCTTTTGCTTGTCTTATTTCAGACGCATGCTGAAAAGTTGTCCAAAGTGTACCAGCCACTACGCTCTGCCCTCTTGACAAAAAGTATAGTATCTGTTGCACACCTTCTTGCTGCTCGACAAGACTTCTCCAAGATTCTACGCACAAGCAGCGGAAAGATAAGAGAGAAGTCTGCTTGTGCCATTAACAAGGTGGGTTAAATATGATAGTTGTAACAATTTTTTTAATTGTTGACAAATATTTGGCTCTTTGTTTTGTGCAGAAAAGCTGCTTTTTCTTTTTCAAATACCCATTTCCATCTCTGATGACTGGTTTATAGTAGTATTAGCAACTGAGGCAGAAAATAAGCTGAATCATTCAATGTTTCTCAGAACCTGTAGCCCTAAAGCTCATTGGTTCCTGGTGAAATTGGTGGCAGCTGTGGCTCAGTGGTAGAGTCGTCATCTCTCAACCAGAAGGCCGGGGATTCGATCCCAAGCTCCTGCAGCCACATATCTGATGTTACCTTAAGAAAGACACTTAACCCCAAATTGCTGCTGCTGCTTCGGCAACAGCATATGAATGGGATTAGTTAATAATGATGAGACTTTACAAAGCAGCCTATGTGCTATGTAATGTGCTATCTGTAACAGCACCCAGTGTGTGAATGTGTAGGTGTGACCTGTGTAGGAAAAGCACTTTTGGAGTAGTCGGAAGACTAGAAAGTGCTATACAATCTCAAGACCATTTACCAAATCCATAGACCAGTGATATATTAAGTGTTTTTTAGAATCAGTGATTAACTGATATTCTTATTGAATTCTGAAACATTTTAGTGGGTTTTATGGACAAGAATATAAGAAGTTGTTAATTTAAAAGTATCGGTTTAAGATTTTTTAAAACCGGAGGTTCAGAATATATCTTCAATTTAGTTTCATACTTCCAATGGGTCAGTTTTTATGCCTCAGATTACTTTTGCCATCTCTTGTAAATTCTGAAATTAGGTTAAAAAAAAAATTCTCAACACGTTAATGTTACTGTAATTCAAACTGACAGAAATACAAATAAAAGTTGTATTTGTCTCATGAGCCGTCTTCTTGTTCTCAGGTCCTCATGGGCCGAGTACCTGACAGAGGAGGACGTCCCTGTGAGATTGAACCTCCACCTCCAGAGATGCCCTCGTGGCAGAAGCGCCAGGATCCTCCTCAAGGTGGAGGACACTATGGCGGCGGTGGGCATGGAGGTGGAAGAGGGGGCTATGACCACTACTCCCAAGGTGGCCGTGGAGGATATGAGAGAGGAGGACATGGAGACAGGGGTGGCAGAGGAAGAGGTGGAAAGGTGCAAGGAGGGTGGGGAGAAGGAGGCGGGGGAGGGAGAGGCAGTTACAGCCAGGGCCACTTTCAAGATGCAGGAGGTTATCAGGGGGGAGGAGGGAGAGGTGGGCACGGAGGAGGAGGAGGAGGAGGGAACCACCAAGGAGGCCTCCAGGACCCTGGCTACCATGCAGGAGGGGGAGCTGGAGGCGGTTACCATGACAATTTCCATCAAGATGGTGGAAGGCATCAGGAGAGAGGCGGGAGTCGAGGAGGTCGAGGGGGCAGGGGAAGAGGCCGAGGAGGAGGAGGAGGAGGAGGAGGAGGAGGAGGAGGAGGAGGGGGACAAGGAGGAGGCTGGGGAGGGAGAGGTGGCCAGAATTTTAACCAAGGGGGGCAGTTTGAACAGTTCTTCCAACATGGTGGTCAAAATTTCAACCAATCTGGTTTTAATCAAGGCAGACACTACACAAGTTGAAGACAAAGTGTGGGGCATTGCAGCAGAGTCCACTCAAATATCGACTGCTCTTAAATGCCTTATTGTTCAATCTCTAATTTTGAGCATGTTTAAAAGTTGACTAAAATGTTGAATGAGAAAATACACACATACAGATGCTGTGGACACCCTCTCCAGTGGTTTTGGAGTTCTTGCTTTTACTACAGAGGGCACTTCTAAAGTAGTTCTTTACGTTTGTTTCATACTGGATGTGTTACTGTTTACTTTTTCTTCACAATCCAAGTATTCAAGCCAACAGCGCTGTTGCTAATGATTAGTCGATGAACTGGGCTCTGCTGTCTTGACCTCATTTTGACACAAAATTAGCCTTATATTGAACTTAATTTTTGGGGAAATACAGAAAAGTTGCTAAGATTGTGGTGTAGGTGCACTCACTATGTATTAAACCTTTAAAGTGCACATCATTACATGTGGGATTCTTAAAATCCTTAATAGTTCCATTGAATTTGAAGATTACTTGAAAACATAGTTTCAGTCTTTATTTTGTTTCTGTAGATTGGACTGGAATCTCCTTTGTTATTTATTCAGAAGATATCATCCTGTTCTGCTAATGGAAGATTGTGTGCATACAAATATGGATGTTGGAAGGTTTGCATGGTTGTGTGAATGAGCAATAAAATCTGAGATGAGAGCAATATCACATTATTATTCCTTTGGTCTCATGGCTTTGTTAAAGATGTATTGATGAGGCTGACAACCACAAGATATAAGTTACGCTCATTATAAAATACTGGAAATATTATGAACAACCACGTGATGTTTTTAAAATAACTTGCCATACTTGAAATCAGAAAACATAAGCAGCAAAAAATTATGGTACTTGTATATTCATATAACCTGTTTCTTTATTTCTTCCAGACACATTTTGTACCTTTATTTCCTATATTTGTATGACAGCATAAATTACAAGTTACTCTAGAGCAGGGGTGTCAAAGTCCTATTGAGTCGGGGCCGGATTTGTTCAAATGAGACCTCAAGTGGGCCGGACTAATTTTGCAGACATCACTATAACTCAACTCATGGATATATAGGCTAATGTATGATTTAAAAAAAAGACAAAAAAATATACTTGTATAGAAAACTGCATGTTAACGCATAAAATGTAAAAGTACATTAAGCAGAGGGGTTAACTGTCATTACAAACTGCATGTTGGCACATGGAAATATTTAAATATACCACATTACAGAAGACAACATCAATCATTATGTTTTGTTTGAGATTATTATATTATGTTTTAATACTGCTGTTCAAGGTTATAGAAACTTTGGTTATTCTACCTGCCCTGGGATCAGTGCATTAGAGAGAGAGAGAGAGAGAGGCCACAGCACAGTTTGCACTCGTTAAGGTTCATTACAGATTAAACCTGCTCACACGAATAAGTTGTCACAAACACACAGTCTTTGATACAAAGACCGAAGTCATCTTCAGGTATTTTAGTGTGAAGCATTATAAAATGATAACATGTTTCCAAACCAACAGACTTGAATTGATCCTTCAGCGTTGATCACTGCAGTCTGATCAGCTCCGTGTGGAGTGCACGTTCTTCAACTAAGTAAACTCAGTTAAACGACATTTCATGAGTCTGGCAGTCCGTTCTTCTCCGTGTTCGCACTATCGTGATCTAACTCTGTCACTGACTTTATGCGCCATGAATCTGTGCCATCTCCGTGCGTAATTCAAGGAAGCATTTTAGCGCTGCTCCTCGGTTAAACCAGCGGACCTCTGTATGATTGGACAGACTGTGCGTGATATCGTTTTTGTATAAGAATGAAATGTTCAGTAACAGTTAGATTTTTACAGTCTGATGAAAGCTGGTGATAAAGGTGCAACAGCAGGCTACTGCATCTAGAAGTGATGTCGCGCTGAAACTTTTAGGTGATCAACACAACACGTTCACCTCTGAGTGACCTAAAAATGAACCATCTGTAATTAAAATCAGTTATTATTCATTTTATTTTACTGTTTTTACAATAACCAGAGGTAAAACTAGTCGGGAGATGCATCAGGGTCAACACTGTGGTCAAGCCAGCCGCTCCTCGAGTTTACATGGTGAAGTGAGCCGCCCCTAAATTTGAAGTGCTCACGTATTCTGATCTTTATGGTAAATGCTCCGGACTGCAGAGCGAGCAGGAGTAACAGACAGATTTTGACCCGTTATTAATCTCCTTTTCCAGGCAAAAGTGATAAATGCCGAAGTCTTACCATAAAACTGGCTATGAGATACACGTGTATGAAACGGGAGCAAACAAAATAATGTTCAGGGAATAGCTTCGGAGGTCGGTGAAATTAGTTTGAGAATAATACTGCTGTGAGTCTGCGGTAACTTCCGTTTTTCAAAATAAAGTGTTTTCCTGGGAAAAAAATATTTAAAAAAATATGTTCTTACATAAGTAGACAATGATTCTGATATGGTTGGACTTAGTACTTCTTAGACTACATGCACAGGTACTATGAAGTATAAATTATAAATCTTAAATTATTAAATTATAAACCCTTGTAAATCACTAAATGTACTTCATAGTACCTGTGCATGTAGTCTAAGAAGTACTAAGTCCAACCATATCAGAATCATTATCTACTTATGTAAGAAAATATATATAATTATTGTTTTCTCCAAGAAAACTGTTTGGTTTTTTTTTAAATTGTGAACACCTTATTTTGAAAAACGTTAAATTACCGCAGAATTATTCTCAAACTAACTTCACCGACCTCCGAAGCTATTCCCTCTACAGTATTCTGTTTACGCCAGTTTCATACACTTGTATCTCATCCGCTCCGGACTCCGGAGAACTTATGTAATAACATATTTTTAAAAATATTTTTTTCCCAGGAAAACACAGGAAAACGGAAGTTACCGCAGACTCGCAGTATTATTCTCAAACTAATTTCACCGACCTCCGAAGCTATTCCCTGAACATTATTTTGTTTGTTCCCGTTTCATACACGTGTATCTCATAGCCAGTTTTATGGTAAGACTTCGGCATTTATCACTTTTGCCTGGAAAAGGAGATTAATAACGGACTCGCTCTCTCTGTCTCCTGCTCGCTCTGGAGTCCGGAGCATTTACCATAAAGATCAGAATACGTGGGCACTTCAAATTTAGGGGCGGCTCACTTCACCATGTAAACTCGAGGAGCGGCCCTGCCTAGCAACCAAACGTTTCCATGGAAACATGTTCACTTTGCCAACGGTTTGACTAAATGGACAGCGAACATTTACAAAGTAGATTTCACAAAATGACTTCTTTCTTCAGAGGGTTGGAAAGAAACACCTGACCGTTTGTCTTCGTGGTCAGTTTCAGCTTGCGAGTACTTTAGTACACACGGCTGAAAGGTTTCCAGCAGTAGGTCGGTAACGTAGTTTGATAGTTAGCTTCAGGCTATATTTTATAACGTTTTTAACGTTACCCAGTTTAGATTCAAAAGGTAAATTCATGTAAAAAAAAAAAAAACAACGAGATGTAATCAACGACATAGTCCAAAAATATTCATCTTAAAAAATATTGAATGTATGAATTTTTGGATTTATACATGAAGTGGTGTCTCAAAACGTCAAAATGTTTTATGTGTTGAATGGGTTGAATGTTGTTGTTGTTTACAAGCTGTAACTTTCAGGTAAATACTATTGAAGTAAACCTACGAAGAAATGGAAGACGAATACTCCAGGACCATTCGTCTGGTAAAGCAGAGTAATTCATAATGATCTGTAACTTTTACTCTTTATTTCAATTATCCCACTAAATGTAAAACAATGTCTCCTTTTACGACCTCTTCTGTCATCTCTTCATCCAACGGAAGTTGTTTATCCGATGTGTGGCTCTTCCTGGTGTAACGGAGGAGTTGTGGACAGAGGAGAATGAGAGGGCTTTGGATCAATTCATTGTTGACGACACAATCACAACCATGGTGGTGTACCTTGACACTGACTCCAAGCTGCGGGTGGAATACTCCATACCTGTACAGGTAAAGCTTGACTTTACACATTCAATCCTAAATTCTAAGAAAAACTGAGCATGTGCTTGCCCGATCCCATCAGAGAAAGCTTGATACTTCTCTTAAAAGCTGGAGTGCTCTCCTTTTCATCCTTCATGTGTTGTTTTATTTTGTTTAATTCTTTAGTTTTATTTTATTTGCCTAACCAACAAACCATTAAAGCCCTGTACATTAACACATGTAAGTGATTAGACCTTGATTAGACCACTTCTCAGTAATATGTGCATTAGGACAGGTTTGTTTGACTGACAGCTCCAATACCCTGTTCGGGCAGTTATCATACTTGTTTGTGCTTAGAATTTATTGCGTCTTACATTTTCACCATGGCTACATCTATTTACGACCCATCCTGGTCTTTTAAGACATAGTCATTTAAAACACCTGTACTGTATGGTTGTACAGAGGCTTTAAAATGTATTTTACATGGACAGGTGGTGGAGCAGCTGTGCTATTTTATCCGCAAACCAGGAGTCATAATCACAGCAGAGACATTTGATTCAGCTGTACAGTTTGGCATGCTTCGAGAAAACCCCATCCAAAGGCTGCTCCATGAAATGGTCTGTTTGCATGCACCGCCAGTCGCCCTCTCAACCTACAGCCAGAAGAGCATCAAAGACAACTATGCCAACAACATGCACTGCTTCCTGGCCTGCCTCTCGGGTGGGTACCTCAGAGAAAAGGGAGAGCTACACAGGTTTCTTTTAACAATATATAGAAGTTCTACAAACTGTACAACTTTTGTGAGGGTGTTATCTTGGAGTGGTCTCCTCTTGGATATATGTCATAAAATACGATCATGTTTTTTATTTTTTTTTAAATGTAAGAACCCTTACTTTGTCCCGAATATCACAATGCTTCATCTCATACATATGGTTCCCTCTATATCATACAAAGAGAGGCACTTTTGGTATATGGTTTGACTATACGCTTGTACAGTTTTTCAAGGCAGCAGAAATAAATGAACATCCTGGTTGAATTGAACAATACATTTCCATTGACCTTATTTGAAGCAAATTGTAGTTACACTTTCTGAAAGCAGTCAGTCTGAAGGACAAATTAGGTTTCACAAATGTCTTTGCTGCTGAAAAAATCTTAAGAACGTGATTTCAGTTTACAAGTAGTTAAGAAAACGTTCCCGTACAGAAGACAGATTATAGAATAGAACTCCATGATGCTGATTCACTCAGGGCAGTCTACAGAGGATGGCCATTATTTCTAAATATTACAGAACTGCATATATTTTAGTATTAATATTTTATATTATTTTATTTTTGTGCAGATGATGTGTATAAGAAGATGGGCAACACAGTGCTGTATATCCCAATAGAAGCCCTACAGTGCAGCCCTGAGGAGGCAAGAAAGGACAAGAAGCTGGTACAAAGAATGGAGAGTAAGCCTGAAAATATTTCTCCTTATCTGTTTGTATGCATTGCATGATCAATATGAAAGTACAAGATGTAATGATGGCAGAGCTTTATTACAGCACTGTCTGTTGATGTGACCTTTTTTCTCAATCTAAAAAAAGGTCACATCAACAGACCTTTGCTTCATTTATTCTTCAGTTTTAAGTGTTCTTCTTTTTTGCCTTTTCCTCTATTCTTTTGACTAAGTTGTTAACCACGTTTTGTAGGTGTTGTGATCCACTGGACAGATCAGATCAAGGAGCTACTGAATGATCAAGAAGTAATGGAGATGGGGGACACATGTGGCCCACTGCAGGAGATAGCATTCTGGAAGACCCGCTCTGCCAAGCTTTTGGACATCAGCCTGCAGCTACAAAAGCCAAGGGTCAAACACATCCAGAAGATCCTGCAACTCTCAAAGTCTATCTATGAACATCGCTTTTTCAAACTGGCCAAGCAGATCCAGGTATTTACAGTCTTCCAAGTCTACAGTCTAAAACTGATTTATAACTCCAGTATGGTATAACTGAAGTGTAATATGATTGCCATGAAATATAATACAATATAATGTTAGACAAGATTAAATAACTTTACAGAGCATTTTTTGCAAAACTCTGTCGTCCTGTGTGACTAAATATGCATCTACCGTGATGGAGGAAAGGAAGTGTATGTAAAATACTCAAGGACTGCAGTGTTGCCCAATGGCTCCCGATGCAGAAAGTTGGAAAACATTGATATGAAAACTTGTGTTAACATAACTAAAGCATTTAATAAGAACTGTGATAAAAGTAAGCATAATGATAGTCATTCCTTTTTTTTATCCATCAATTTTGTGCGTGTGTTTTCTCCAGGATTGCTCTTTACAGGCTAAATCAAACCTGACCTACCTGTCCATACTGAAGGAGCCCTTTGAAGAGTTTGCCAAGCTCAATCCTAACCAAGTTACTCCTAAGCTGTGTCACATTGTCAGTCTCATTCGCATCATTTGGGTTAACTCCAACCACTACAACACTAATGAGAGGATCACTGGCCTCTTCCGCAAGGTACCTGCATTTTTCTACATCAAAGTGTTTATAACGTTTGTTTTTAACACCCTCTTTCTATTAATGACCGTCGTTTGTCCATTTTTATGTGTTTTGCATCCAACACGGGCCATTTAAACAAACTACACATACTGTAGGGCTCAACAGGTTAAAACAAATGAACAAGGATTTGCCTTCAGTCCATAATAAAACAAGTTAAAAGTGTTAAATAATTCTTCTACCACATACTGTATTTCAGTGACGCTCTTATTTTCTCTTATTATTATTATGCCAGCATGCCCATTCCCATACAGCAATGTGCTTCTGCTGTACGTTTTTCTGATTGGGCTTTCAACAACCCCCTTTTCATAAGCAGCATGTTTCTTTATATTTTCATTGGACAGTCCTTTCGTTTATGAGTTGTTATTGTGTTTGAAGCTGCAGCCTGATTCTTCAAATAATAATGCATACATGTACAGTATACAACCAATATATACCATATACGTAATGAGTCGGAGTGTCTTGTATTTGACATATTTTTGTTTTTTTGTTTTCTGCTGTGTTGCAGATGAGTAATGAGGTCATCAGCCTGTGCTTTAAAAGCATCTCTCTGGACAGGATCTTTGAAGGCTTTGTATTATCCAGCAAAAAAAACCTTAATGACTGTATTCAGTGCTGCCTGTCCTGGAAGGAAGTTTACCAGAATGCAGCAAATGTTCATACCAAGTAGGAGAAATCTCACCTGCCTATGGACTTAACACACTGTCATCTATGTCTACGTTTGGTTTCAAATCTCAAATCTATTTGCTTTATTTGGGTTTGGTGTAAAATTAAATTGCACATTAGCTAAGGCAAAGTTGTTGTTCTGAGTTGTCTACAATTAAAGATTTCATTTTAGTTCAATTAAGGAGTTACCTCCTTAATAGAAATAACTGATTAACTGCTACTACAAAGTAAGTTTAACTGTGCCCACCTCTGAATATACCCTTAAAGAGCAGTGATTTAGTTTGTGTTCAAGCTCATCTTATACTGTAAAAACTTTACAGTTTGTTCACAGTCTCTCTGTCCTCCTTCTGGTTATGCTGTCTTTTGTTTTTACATCAGGTGTTCCCCTAAAGGTTGGATGCTGGACCAAACCAGCATCTTTGTGGTGGTTGATGCTTTTGTTCAGAGGTTCAAAGACCTGCTTGAGGTAACCTTCACTCAATAACACAGAGACATTAAAGGTCACATATTATGCTCCTTATCAACGAGTTTAAATAAGTCTCGGAGAGGATGGACTTTTCTAATAAGTGGGGGGTTTGAAGACAGGCTAGGGGCACATATTAGTGTTAGAAAAGCATGGTAAAGTGTATCTTGCATAATATGTGACCTTTAACATACAATCACAACTCTGCATACTAACTCTATATTCATTCTGTTGAAATAGTTAGAATTAGGGAACACTCCTGTAAACAAATGCAGGCCAATGCATATTTTCCTTTCAATGAAGTACCTCTAGATGTGGTCTTTAAATCCTCATGCAAAAAACAACACCGAAAAGATTATCTTCAGGATTATCCTGCAGAATTTTAGGAACAAAATTGAGGCCACATTGTGCTCCATTGGGCTTTCAATGGATAAACATTGCATCGTCTGCATTTCCCTCATTGCATATGCCAGGTTTAGTTTCACAGTGCAGTCCACAATGAGTGTCTCTCCATTGAACATCTTTTCTAAGTTGTTGTGTCAAATGAAATGTTTTAGTGGTATTACTATGTTTCATCCTCCTTGTGATATAAACACTGTCCCAGTGTAAGGTGTAACAGAAGGTGGCTGTCTTTTCCCTTTTTGTATCAACTTTGTTTTTGTACATAGTTTGTATCTTTTTTTCCTTTAGCTCCATTGTAATTAAGTTGCCTCTTTGTGAATATCATCCTATTTAGATCAAGGAGATAAGACCTCAGGTATTTTGAGAATTACATACAGTAACTCAAAAAATCATTTTCTATACTCTTTTTTTCTGTGCCATTGCATTTTTTTAGGTATGTGACTGCCAGCATCAGTTTGCCCGTTGGGAGGATGGTCAGCAGAGGCCCCTGCCATGCTTTAGTGGAGGACAAGGACCAGAGTTCACCCGGTCCCTCCTGGAGCTAGAAAGTAACTTCCACCGTGGCCTGCAGAACCTGCGCTCTGTCGTTGAGAGCATTTTTGATGTCGAGAACACCATTTGGTTCAGAGAATTCAACAAGTATGTGTGGCTCTTTAACCTGTCCTATTACAAAAAATACAAATATAAATGAAAGTATAGAGAGCAATTCAAAAGTATTTCTTTGTTTTTGTGACTGTAAAACACAAATTAGGCCAAAAGGGGCAGTCCAATTCCCTAAGCACCTTTATAGGGTAAAAAGATTCCCTACTTGAGATGGAGAGCTAATAGCTTCTTTGTGCTCTGGTGCTGTTTGCACGTTGATAGCTATTATAGCTACAGCTATTTTGAATACATTATGGGTAAATTGGCCCTTTTCTATGAAAATGACTTAACTACAAAAAACTTAATTTTCATAAAAACCATTACTTGGCACAACTCGAATTAAAGGGAAATTATTAGCGCCTTTGGTGGCGATAAATAATGAAAGTTGTCTATGAATACAGTCCAAATATTTTATTGACTTTATGGTTCTTATAATGACCAAATAAATCGGTTCAGGTGTCAGGAGCTCAATAACAGCACAAACAGGCACAGTCTTCTTAGATGTGCAATAGTCTGTAGCTGTAAGTCAGCCAGAAGGTAAGAGTTATTTTATCTGGACAGCCTCCTTTACCGACAATAAAACATCTTCACAACTGAGCATCACAATAAAGTGGAAAAGAGCAGGATCCCCTTCCCTCCCAGCTTTTAACTGTAAATAACTCACTCGAGTGTGGCTTTGCAGCAACAGTAGAGGTGATCACAGCGTTTCTTTAGTGGTTTTTTAGAGGTTAAAGGTCTATGGCCGAGTTCACTCTTACTGCTCAAAGGATGTTATTGGCCCAAACTTAAAAAGCACAATTTAATTAGTTATGACAATGCTGGGGATATAACACCTGACCTTCAGGTTGAGAGATGAATGACTCTACCACTGAGCCACAGCCGCCCCATTAGCAATGGATAAGGTGGAGAGTTCCCCTCTCTCTGCCCCTTGCCCCAAATATTTGTTCTGCTGTTGTCAGAAGAGCTTATTGACATTAACATGTCTTTGTTATTAAGCCAATATATTCCCTTGAATATTTTCCAATTTGAATTATATCCCCCACCATAGCCACAGTTACACTTTTAAACTGTATCTTGGATGGTCAGCAGAGACATACAATCACTAAGCTGTTATGATAAATTACCTAATGCCATTGTGCGGCATGTTGGTGTCCTTTAACATGTTTTTTTGGTTACACTATCAAACAAAACTCTAGTAATATATTTAATCATTGGACAGGACACGTTGTGTCTGGAATTTATTTTATTTGAATTTTGTTAGTGAATTTTTTTTTGGGTGCACTGTACATATTAATCTCTGCATCTATATGTTTCACCTGCACAAAAATAAAGCCCTTCAAGAGTGTGCATTTGATTTTGTGCTTCTGCTCCACTGCTTCAGCGCGTGAATGTATCAGTTGCTCATAATGCAAGTGTTGTTGTATTTGATGTTAAATGTGTGTTTGTGTGTATGTGTTTTTATGTATATGTTTTTGTTTGGAATCACAGATTTCGTGCAGTAGTAAAGGATCTGGAAATGATGATGCAGAACCTGATCAGTTCCATTTTTAAAACAGTAAACACAGTGGAGGAAGGAGTTCGGCTTCTGGACATTTTTAGACCTATGTCTACTCGAGAGGTGACTCAGCCCAGGGTGCTTTATTGCCTCTGCTCTTAAATTGATCTAAGTCTAAGACCTAATCTTTTTAGAATGCAGAGTAGTATAAGGGAATGTTCAAACTTTATTACCCCTTTATTTACCCTAATGAGACAGTAAATATGCTAAAACATGGGAAGGAATGACATGCAATAAAGTGCAAGAGTTTTGATGTAATCAGCTCCTCTACAGCAACAAATTCTCTGTACAGGGGTTGCAGGTGCAACATTTAAGCTACCCATTGTCCCATATTCAAATTTCTGCTGGCCTGTTTGCTTCATGCTCTGCTAAACTCCTAAACCTCTGATTTATTGTACTGTAAATATAGCTGGATTGGTTATTTTTTTTATTGGATACCTGTGGTCTCTGCAGTTAGTTTTGGCTTTTCCAGTGCAAAAATAATTTTCTTCACCATTTTATGCTTGGCATATAGTTTATCCTTTTTCCCGTATTGAGAGGTCTTTCAGAGTCCAGAGTGCTTAGTGTTGAATTCAATTCAAAGTAAATGGCATCATATCTTTTATATTTAAATTTATCTCTGTACTTTTAATTTTCTTTCAAATCAGGCTATAAGGCGCACCACAGAAGAGAAGGTCGAAGAAGTGTACAATGTCTTCAACAAGGAGCTTAAAATGGTCAACAAGGAGTTGAACCAAAAGACAAGAGTTTGCCCTGACCACATACCTCCGATATCAGGACAGGCCCACTGGGTGAGGGCCCTCAGACATCGCCTAGACAAACCCATGGAGGTCAGTTCATTGATCTATTTAATTAACCTCTTTGTGCACAAGCAGTGTGAAATCAAAAACCTGTAACAAACTCTTTCCATATAAAGTGTCCAACTATTTAAATGTACACAAATATTAGACCCTTTTACATTGCCTGTTCAAGATGGGACTGATATCCATCATTAATGTAAATGTCATAAAATCATAATGGTTAAGTTGTTTCATTGCTGATCAGGAATCAAAGGTTGTAACAGAGGTGAAATAAACATTGCAAAAAGGTAAGCAAATTTGTGTTTGGTAGATTATTTCTTTGTTGTAACAATGCTTCTTGGCAACATTGGCTATACAGGTTTTGATGGGCGCAAAAGGGCTGGGTATCCTTCAAAAATGTTCGATGTGATACTGATATCGATACCTTGACCTCGATACCAATTCCTAAACGATACTTTCTTCAATACCAATTTGATAAAAATACATTTTAACAAAAAAAAATTACATTACACATTATGATACAATTCTTTAGTTTTATTTTTCAGCTCCATGTCATTTTAAAACATTCAAAGCAGTTTCATAATATGAGAATATAAACCATTTTACCACAATGTGGTTTAACTAAAGTTATCTGTTTCAACACTGTCTGTTTTGATCTTGTTGACATTTTTCTAAACTTCACGATGCACACTGTAATCAAGCCTCTCAAAACACAACAACACACACATGTGCCCCGTCTGGTTAAGCAGCCAATTACCATTACCATGGTTAATGATGTGGACCACCAAACTCCGTAGGTATCGAAATTTGGTATCGAATGACAAGCCATTTTTCGATACTCTGTCGTATCGAAGCAATTCGATACCCAGCCCTAGTGCGCAACCCACATACTCAGCTCTGCTGCTCATCCCACAAATGCATGTTCCTCACAAATGTGGCACCATTTAAAGCCGAATAAACATGCTTTCCAACGGTATAAGATGTATTTCCAAGAAGCATTGTTGCAACAAAGAAATAATCTACAAAACACAAATTTCCTTACTTTTTGTGCGATGTTTTAAAAATGGTGTCACTGTAAACATCTGTGGATGGAACAATCTTGTGTGAATGTGTGAGTGTTGTGCCTCTTCAGCAATACCATACTGTAAGTCTATGTCACTAAAGCCCTATTCACACGGGACTAGTATTACCTGGGGACCTCATGTGATTTAGAAATGACCCCACCACGTCTGTGTTTCGTGCAGCGCATTCGCACGGGATAAGCGAAGTCTGTGTTTTAACTCGAATTTACTGACATTATACACCGGATATGATGTCAAGTGTTAACCTTTCCTGCTTCGGCACTCCGACCACAGCGGAGACTGATTGGTCTGCTTCAGGGCCGAAGTTGTAGCCGTCACCGGCTTGTTACTTGAGGTGTCGGGCCGTTTATTACGTACACAGAGCTCAAACGGTATACACTTCAGATGCTGACTAGTTTCTCTGCTCTGATTCTGCTCCGGTCCCCGACATCAGTAACGTGCCTCTCACACACACCTGCCGAACACACACTCCCCTTGTTCTCTCTCTCTCCTCACTCGCACTGAGCCATTCACAGACATACACTACTAGTATAACACCAGGCTCTGTGTAAACTATGCGTAAAAGATAGAAAAATGTTCCATGCATGTAATCCATCTAATCATCTTTGGAGATTTCTCTCTACTGATGGATTTGAGTTTGCTCTTTCTGTGAATGAGTCTCCATGCTGTGTAGATGAGCCTCCTGAATGTGCACCCAAAATGCTGTCAAAACTTTCATTTATAATTGCCAATGCAGCCTCCATAATTCTGGACCGGGAAAAGGCAGAAAAAAGGTGCGGAGAACACAAAAAACCTTAAAAAAACACAAAACACTACCCCAAATCACTGACATGCCGATTCGCACGGGACTAATATTATCACATAACCTGTGTTTAGTGAAATATGGTAAGTCATTTGAGGTAGAATTTTTACTTTACAGATTACGGACATGGCAGATTCGCACGGGATGAAGATCACAGACGACCTCCGCATTTATTACAAATTACTAGAGGTCCCCAGGTAATACTAGTCCCGTGCGAATAGGGCTTATGACACTAATATTACAATTCACTGTAAAAGTAAAAAGGCACAGTGTAAATAGGGCTGTTATGCATTATCTTCAATGAACCCCTGCTCTGAAGCTCTTCCTTGACTCATTTCATTTTGTCCCCTGTCTTTCCCCTTCAGTTGCTCCAAACGGCCCATTTTATGCATGAATCATATAGCCGCAAGCAGGTCATTTTCTCCAATGGCCAAATGGTGCAGGTTTTGGATGAGTTGGTGAGGAAGAATTTCAGTATGTGGAGCCAGAAGCTGGACGGTCAGTACATCAAGAGGCTTGAGCAGCCACTCATGGTGCGCTGCAAGGACAAGACCGCCAAGTTGGACATCAATTTTGACAAGTGGGTTACACAAACAACACTTTCTCACATTCTCACAAGAGACACTGAGCATTTGCATCACAATAAACATTTCACTAATGTCTTCAATGGTTAACTGTCATTTGTTTATGATACCCAGACTTTGTGTATCTCTCTGAATCTATGCTTACACAGTATAGATACAAAAATATAAGACATTTTCAATACAACATACAATCATGTGCAACCTAAGCAATTCAACACAAAGTATAAATATAATGTATACAGTAGCATGAAAATGACATGTGCTCATTACTTATTACTTATTTCTCTTTTCTTTTGCAGTAATCTATTGAACATGTTTTCTGAGATCCAGTACTGGGATCGACTTAAGTTTGAGATCCCACAGAGTGTATCTGACATTTGTCAGGACAGGGAGGACTTCAGAGGCCTGAGAGAGGGAACACTGCTGTTGATCAGAGACTACAACAGGTTAAACACACACTCACAAACACTGACATTCAATTAACCTTGTGCGCACACATTTAGGCGTTTGCAATGGGGACATACGGTATGTTTACTATTGAAGAGTATTAATGATCATTTTTGTCACGCAACTGTTGGGGCAATTTTAAGTGACAGAGGAAGAGAGAGAGGATGCCAATTATTTGCTTTTTCCAAAACATAAAAGACAAGACAACTTGATCTTTATAAGCTGTTTTCTTATACCAAGTAGTGTGAGAGCGTCAGCATTGCGGTTCACCATCTATTTACCTGTGACACCTCAAAGCTTCATTCTGTGTCAGCCTCCTCACCAAGAGAGCAGTTTAAAGTATGAAACAGATTTGGATGAGAAGTAAGGCTTGTAATAAGCAGAATTAGATGTTTTGATTGTTTTAAGATGTATTGATGTGTTGGAGGTGTTGAGACCAGAAGTTATACTGGGAAAATGCATTTTACTCTATAAAAAAATATATATTATTTTTGTGGGAACCAGGACCTTTCTTAGAGATATTGAGTCTCTACAAAAAATATTGATTGTTATTAGGCCTATACTGTCAAAAATGTTTATAAAGCACTATAATTAAAGCTTCTCTTTAAATGTAAGAAACTGAATTCCAAATTAAAACACACAAAAACACTCTTTTTGACTAAGTCAGAAGTCTAGAAGCTGAACATTTTGATTGCTCCAGTTTTACTTATACAGTAATCCAAACACACTCATATTTACTATTTTGACCTGTCCTCATGTACCTATGTTTCTATGTGTGTGTCTGTGTGTATCAGGATCATTGGAATGCTGTCTCCTGACGAGCATGGTCTGTTTCGGGAGAGGATTCGCTTCTTAGATAAGAAGATTCAGCCGGGGTTGTCAAGGCTCCTGTGGTTGTCAAAGGGAGCTTCAAACATCTTCATCCGAGAGTGTCTTGTACACATTGAAAAGGTTTTTACAGTTCACCACATACTGGTGAAGGCATGTGTACAACTGTGCGTGTACTGAATTGACTTTTTCTGTGTGGGCAGTGGAGAAACCAAAAGTAAAGGGAGAGTATGTGGGGTTTATATCCTCTATCTGGATGAAAATATGTGATTGTTAAAATAACTTTAGTTTAGAACATTGCATGCATTTATATTAGTGTTTATTTATCAGAGAATTGGTCCAAGGTTACTGAAGGGCCTTCAACCGATCTTGAATCTATTCCTGGTCCAGTAAGAAACCTTCATCTCATTTCTCCTCAGGTCCGGGTCATAGTTAATGAATACAAAGTATCCAATCTATCAATTTCCAACCTCTGTCACCAGATGAGTGAAGCAGTACTGATTAAACTCAATGGAAAGACTGTGTACAGGTAACAGATATCTCTTAAGGACTATGATACAGTAAATACACAAATGAAATAAACAACACAGTGTTTCCGACAGAATGAGAACTTTTACATGCGCAGTGGAGTTAGTGTGTGAGTGTGTGTGTGTGTGTGTGTGTGTGTGTGTGTGTGTGGGTGTGGGTGGTGGGGGGTAGGTTACATTTCAAGAAAAATAGTAAAACAACAACATAATAAGCTAAACACCACAGTGTGTGTTAACAGGAGGGACATATCTGGGGATTTCTCTCTCTCTCTCTCTTTCTTTTTCTCACACTTAAGTTTGACATAGTGATTAAAGGAAGAATATACGATTTTTTTTTCACAATTTCTACAATGGGTGTAACAGGAAGGGACTAGAGAAAAGAAGAATAACATACTGTACTCACTGCTTAACTGTGTTTCTAGATCACGCTCATTTCAGGTAAATTTACATGCAGTGTGAAGATGCGAGCATAATAAAGATCGCTAGCATTAGCATGCTAACACAACAATGCACCGCAAGTTGTTTTGGTTTCATGATGGTGCTCAAGGGCGACATCTGCTGGATCAAAAAGTTGCATATTCTTCCTTTAAATAGGCTATGGATAATGGAAATATACTTGCCTGGCTGTAATTATACATTATACATCTTCATATAGGAAACACTGCAACATAAAGCACTCTCTTATTACTACATACATTTTAAGCTGATTGTTAATGGCATCATGTTAAGTAATTAATTTTAATAGAGTGCAACATACAGCATTTTACCAGACAAGTGTTACCGTATTGCTAATAGCTAACGGAGGATCAGTAATCTTTTCCACTGTATGACATGTTCTTAAGCAATGGCCATTGTAAGCGTCCATACTGTATCTACTAGTTAACAAGTGAACAGCTCTGGTTTTGTTTGTTGTTTGCATCCTGGATGTTTTTTTGTTGCAATTTTCAGGAACCAGGAGTTTGAAGATGACCAGAAAGCTCACCAGAAAAGCCAACTCCAAATACTACGCTCAGCACACCAGGATATTGTTGAGACCATGAACCGCATTCACAGCACCTTCTCTAATGATGGACCTGAGGTCTGTACTGTGTCTACCTGGCATACATTCAGTATTGGAAGCATTCCATCAGAAGTCTTTTTAAATGTGATATAAACTTTAACCTGACATAGTAATAAAGTTGTTATTTTAGAAGCACTTTGTGTGATAAACTGTAAGTGTGCAAGGTTGAGGCATAAACTTAAAGTTTGGCATGTTGTTTTTTTCAGGGTAAGGGGAATAATTGAGTTGTAAAGCACTCCTTGAAAAATGCTTGATTTTCAACATCGATTTTTACCTTGATTTGAGCGCATGCATATCCAAGGTAGCTAGCTTACGTTGGTCAATTCTTATCAGGCAATGAGGAACAATTTATTTTTGTTACTTATAAAGCAGCATACCAGACCGTTTACTGCTTCTAGAAAATATAAAATATGGCTGTATAAAGAAGGTCCCATGCCTCATACTGACATGAGGCCCCAAGTCGTTGCCTGCCTTGCCTGTTGACAAGCAGCCCCTCTGGATAACTGCTAATATTTCACTCTTCAAAATGAGTAACTACCTTCTCACCTGCAACTGTAAAGTGGTCAGCAATTCAGTTCTTTTCCTGAAGATAAAATAAAATCAATCAAGAAAATTGATGAACAAAAAGCAAGATGTTGACCAAAACAAGTTGTTAAACTGGTTTTTGACATAAACTGTAAAACGATAGAACATTGAATTGAAATCTTCAAAATCAAACTTCCCGATCTACTGCTTGAAATGCAACAAAATTAAAATTTGTAAACTTTGGTGCTTTTTTGTGAAAGGTCCATGAGCACTGGGTTCACTACACAGAAAAGGTAGACAACATGGTTGAGGAAGCCATAAGGAGCAACATCAAGCAGTCCATGAAGAATCTATCCAGGGCCATCAGTGGAGACAGAAAGACATCGCCCAATCCGTTGTTCAAAGTCCTAGTGGTTCTGCACCAGACAGCCTCTGAATCTCCACCAATGGTAACAGCAATTACTCTTTCACCTATTCTGTCACAGGATTTTGAGTCATTATGGGGGCAGTAGTTGGTCTGTAAGGACCTGGGACAAAGTGTCTAGTATGGACAAAGTGTGGAAATTGGGACCGGTAGCTGGAAAGGTGCCAGTTCATGTCTTTAGTTCTGCAGGGTTGAGCCTTTAAGCAAGGTAACAAACCCAGAACTGCACAGGGTCTACTGCTCGCCAGTCCATGTGCAGTCCTCTCACGTCACTCCATTAATGCAGGCTTTTATGTTTGTAGCACGTGTCTGAAAAACTAATTTCCCCTGGTATTAATGAAGCATATTAAAAGCAAAATATAAATGTTTTCACAAAGTCACTGTTAACAGACCTGCATATAAGGCAAATGGAAACTTTATTCATTCCCCACACGAGGAGTAAAATTTAACCTATTACTTTTATTTCTCTTACCATAAACTAATGTTACCTACAGTGTACACACTTTCTGTATCACCTCTCCATCCTTTTATTTTGCTGCTTGTTGAATCAAGATCAAACAGTCAACTGTGTGTGGTGTTCTTGTGTCTCTCTTAATAGATTGAGTTCTCCCCGACACTAGGAAAACTTTCTCAACTAGTGAACATTTTGCCTCAGCTCATACACACAACCTCAGGATTCAAACGTCTGCCTGAACTTCTCTCTGGCAAGAAGTCACAGGGGAATCCCATATATATCAACTTGGGTAAGAAATGTATTTATTTTTTCTCACATTTAATCTGCTGTTTGCTATCTTTTAAACGTACACTATGTACTATTTTATGACAATGTTTACATTCAAATATCTAAATTAATTAAAAATTGACTAAATTTATGTAAATAAATGTTATATATTTATTTGTTCAGTACTTACATCACCTAAAATATTTCCAACAGTTACCAAAGCTAGAGAAATCAGTCATTTTTAAGTTGTAACGGGACGTGTCTTGTCGAGGCGGCAGCCATGATGAGCCGCCATAATAGACAGAATGTTTATCGTTGTCATGGAAACACTGGATGTTACGTCAATGACCGCTTGTAAGGAAGCGGGAATAGCTACTGAAAGCTGCCGTACTGTTGCTGTATGTGCTGCTGTGATGAAAACGTCATTTAAAATTATACTTGGCTACATCGTCTGTAAACATATTCTCTTCCTCAAGTCGGTTTCGCCCGTCTGGGGGAGTAGCAGGGAGAACTCCCATGATTCCCTGCTAGCCTAGACATCATGTTTTGTTATTGTAGTATTGATTGAGTTTGATATTCTATCTTTAACTTTGTATCTTTTATAAGTTTGTTCTCATGGAACACTTTCCCATTTATTGTATCAAAGGAAGTGTCCTCACGTATCACATGTACATTTGACCTGTTTTTTTTGTATCTCTGATGTATGAGTTAGACCCTTGTACATTACATAATAACACGCTGTGGTTACTACATACAGTAGTCATATGTGACCAAGTGGTTCACTCCATGCTTCCACACTGGTCCTCTTTGTTCAGAACAAGACGAGGAGATTCAGAAGATTCAGGCAGCTGTTTCCATGGGGATGACGGCTAATGCGAGCCACCTGCAAGCCTATCTGAAGACCTGGGACAAATACAGGGACATCTGGCAAACCAACAAGGACTCTGTTATACGACGCTACCAGAGACAAAACCCAGGAGTCTCTGCTTTTGATGCAGATATACAAAGGTACTGTGCAAATAAAACTCCATTTGATAAAAATCATGTTTCGCAAAACCTGATTTAGTCTTTTTATAATTTTTTTGCCAAAGAGCAAAGAAGAATGTCTGAAGAATAGGATAGGACCAAATCAAGCTAACTTCTGCCACCGTAGCAGTGGTTCTCAACTGGTTGGTGACCCAAAAGTGGTTCTTGGAGCCGTTTTCAGTGGGTCGCAAATTTGTAGCTGGAAAAAAAGTAATGCCTTAAAGTCCATGAAGGGCTTTTAAAAACTGCATTTTTGTTCTGTCTAATTGTTCTTTCACATGTTTTGTTCCGTCTAAGGTCCAAACTTTTTCAATTTTTTCGCATTACATTAATCTTATTTAAAAAACAACAGAATTTTGGGTCGTGATTTATAATTAAGGAGTTGGTGGTGAGACTATACCAGTTGAGGACCACTGTACTAGAGTCAATTACCTTCTATTTTCATTAACCATGGCAGCTTATTTGATCATTCCTTTATTGTAACCAGCAGCGACTTGGATTGAAACCTCCATGCACCATTACCTACATTTTGATTGTATCCATTTCCCAAGTGAGCTTTATTGTCAGTAGGTAGTCTTTAATACATGTTTCCGATTATTTAGCATGCTGACATCTCTTTTATGTTTCCATTCTCTTGTTCAACCTCAGATACACAGAAGAGGCCAACAGTGTTGAACAGGAAAAGACAGTATTGGCAATCCGGTTTATCACGCTGGACTGTTCACCACTCAAGTCCTCCTTGATGCAGCACTGCAGTGAGTGGCAAACCAAGTTCACTCAGCTGCTCAGCCACATGGCAAGCACCCATCTTAAAGATCTTCATGACTCTTTGCAAGACAATGCCAACAGGTGGGGAGTTAATGAAAATATTTCATTTTGTGGGGTATTTTGTGTCTTGTTCATTTGAAGCAAACGGAGAGAAGGATAGGTCTAAAAAAAAAGCTAGGGCTCAAACTCTGTGTCAATATCTATCAAAGACAACATGACGTTTCTTGTTTTATACTCCGGTTTATTTTATTATTTTTATTTTATCTTCTTGTCTTTTAAGTAAATGGTAAATGGACTTGAGCTTATATAGGGCTTTTCTAGTCTTCTGACTACTCAAAGCGCTTTTACACTGCAGGTCACACCTACCCAGTCACACACTACTACTAACATAGCGATCACTACCACTGATGTTAGTACGAACGGGAAACAAAAAAAGAGAAATGTTGAATAATTGAACATTTTAGATCATGCTGTGCTTAACGTTGTGTGACTTTTTATTGTTTGTGTGTTTCTAGGCTCACACAACCACCCCAAACACTGGCTGAGCTTGGGGAGAGCCTGAAGCTCTTAGAGACTCTTAAGAGCAATTTGCCAAAAACAGAGGCTCAGATTCCTCTTATCCATGATCAGTTTGCTATTCTGGACAAATATGAGGTCCCTGTGGAACCGCCTGTAAGTACCTTGCTCATCAACAAACAAATATACTGCAGAAAGTTTTTGTCAAATAATTACAATGATCACAATACATTCCTGACCGTGAGAAAGTTTCCTTTAAGGAGATGAAACCTATCACCATTGGCATGATTTCTACCCTTAGTTAAAATACATGATCGAAGTGAACTTGAATTTAAATCATTGAAATCTAAACAGGATTTACAATTCTCTTTTTCTCTCCACCCTGTAAAATTTGCACAAGTCTGAAGAAAGGAAAAAGCACTTAAATAATAACCTTAAGGGTACTCTGAATAAATGACCTAATGATGGTCCTATGAAACCAAATCATATTGGCCTATTCAATTTGACTTTATGGAAAAAACATTTTAAAATAAAAATTCAAAATATTTAACATCCATTAGAAACAAACTGATTCAACATAAAGACTTTCAGAAAATTCTGAGAAATTATCATATTCTTCATAAACACCTCTAACAGCATTTAAGGAACTGGATGAGTGTACACTTCCTAACAATCAGAGTGGTTCACTCTCTGAAATAATGCAAATAAAGAATAGATTGTAATGAACACATTGTACACAAAGTAATGATTATTTAATTATCCAATTGCTCTCTGGTTTCCAAAGCTAAACAAAGTAAAGTTTTAAAGTAAAATTAAATGCATATCGAAATAAATATTCTCAGAACACAAAGTGAAAAGACTCTCAAAATGGTTTTGAAGATTAAGGCAGTGACTAATTGCCTTCTTTAACCTCATCATATATGTTGAAAGATACCCCAGAAAAGTAAGAATGCATTTTTCCATCATCATATTAATGAAATATGGAAACAAAAATCTGTCAGAAGAAGGACAAACCAGTGCCCAGAGTGATGCCCTAAAACAGCAAAATAAGAAAAATAGAAATAACTGGCAGAAGGCTGGGTGTCTTTAGATAAGTACTCCTCAACATACTCTTAGACGGTTTAGTAGGTTATAAATAAAGATGGCAGAATGTGCGACATTTTACACAAATATACCAGAAACTCAGTATTTCCTCTGTAAATATCCTCTGAGTCATAGGGCTGGGAATCTTTGGTTGTCTCACGGTTCGATTCGATTCGATTTAGATCAAATCTCCTCCTGTCATCTGTGAGACTGGCTGAACTTCTTGTCATTCTACTGAGTTAAAGAGCTAGCTTTAGCACTTAGCAGGGAGTGACTGATTAGCCCCAAATAATAATAATACAGAAAAAAATTACTCGTAAATTAAAAAAAAAGATAGATTTTTGGAAGTTATGAATCGATTTTAAATTTTAGAAGAGAAGAATCTCATTTTTACATGAATTGATTTTTTTTCCCACCTCTACTGATTCATGACTCCCACTGTCTGTGATGTTGTCTGACCCGTATCTACACTGAGTTTACATGGATGGGACGGCCGGCCGGCTCATCCCCTCGTGTATAAAAGTTGTTTAATTGAGGGACTAGAGAAAAGAAGAACAACATACTGTACTCACTGCTTAACTGTGTTTCTAGCTGTGTACATTGCTTTGGATAAAAGCGTCTGCTAAGTGAATTGTAGATCACACTCATTTCAGGTAAAGTTACATGCAGTGTGCAGATATGAGCATAATAAAGATCGCTACCATTAGCATGCTAGAACAACAATGCAGCTCGAGACAAGGACAATTTTGTATGCTGCTTGCGCTTTAGGCTTAGTGCTAAGTGTTTTATTATGGTGCGTTCCAATTTGATCACTCCTTTGTGAAATTGCGAGGGGAGCTGGAGGTGTGTCGCTGGAGGAGAGTGGAGGATTAAGTGTGGAGGAGGTGTTGCCAAACCGCAGTTTGTTTTGGTTCCATGCTGGTGCTCAAGGGCGACATCTATGTCAAAAAGTGGCATATTCCTCCTTTAAAAGAGATCATTTCACTACAGTTATTTTTTTCAAGCCAATCCTATTCATTCTGCCTCATTCAGACATAATCAAAACTCTGATTTCTCTAGGTCATTCATGTTCAGACAATTCCTTCTGCACATTATAACTGTCCTGTCTCTTGGATGACCCACAGGTGCAGAATATGCGAGAGGTGCTGAATGGAGAGTGGGTGTGGTTCCAGCAGGTTTTGATTGAGAGTGATGTCACGCTGCAAAAGCACAAGGAGAAGTTTAAGAACGGCCTCATCCTCTCCTCTGAGGAGTTAAAGAAGAAAGTCCAGACAATGGTGCAGGAGTTCCAGAGCACAGGTCTCGCTCTCTCTGTTTAAGATCACTTTATACACTCCTTTAAATGATCATTAAGGGTTAAATACCCATGGTTAATCATTTTCTTCACCTCCTTTCTTCAATTTTGTAGTCCCCCTTTCATTTTCTTCACCTCCTTTTTTTAAATTTTGTAGTCCCCCCTTTCAGTTACTCTCTCTGTGTTTTCTGTCCCTCCTCATTGTTCACTGATCTATTCCTCTATAACCAATGGCTTTTATATGATTTTTTTCCTCCCCTGAATATTTCCTATCCAGCTGCTTCCTTACACCAAATAGTTAGACATATCTTATAACTTCTGTCCTGCCGTATCAGCATCCTTCATTCCTTTTTCCTTCTCTCTGACTCACCTTTTATTCTACTTCCTATCTTCTTCCCTCTTGGTGTTTGTATCTTTCCTCCCCTCTTTTTCCCTTGTTTTGTCCTCTCATTAGTTTTTAAGTGAGGTCTCTCAATATTTGAAAATATGTCTGTATTATTCCTGACCACTAAGATACAGTAGATCTTTTACAATATGTTTTTGTGCTTTTGTTTGTTGACATATGATTGTGTGTGATGTGATGTTTTTGTGATTGTATGATTGTAGTGTGTTTGTTTCTCAATCTATTTTTTGCATGAACACATCCAGGTCCGTTTGACAGCGTGCTAAGCACTAAGATGGCCTTAACTCAAATAGCTGAGCATCATAGTGAACTGGAGGCTCTGAAACAGGAAGAGACCACCATCCTTCATGGGCTGGGCGTCTTTAAGATAGAACAGTCTCCCAACAAAGGCATCCTCACACTGGAAAAGGTCTGACACAGCACTATGCCTATAAGGTTCTTTTAAACTAAATTGTTGAAAATTGACAGGACATATGAGAATGGTAAAAGGTGTAACAAGGGTTCCTAGCTGCTGTGGCTTTTACATTAATCTTTATATAACTAGATGCATCTAAGTATTTGTGCACGTCTGCATATTTTGTACAGGACATAGAGCACCTGCAGCAGGTCTGGGAGATAACAAGGGAATGGAATGTCATGTGGAACAACTGGAAGGTTGGTCAGTTTGCTACGCTGCGGACAGAAAGCATGGAGAACATAGCACAGGACATGTTCAAAAAAGTCAATAAGCTGCAAAGAGAACTAAAGGTCAGTTTTACCACACACGCTGTTTAAGTTCTCATACACACAGATATTGCCTACAATAGTATATAAACAGTGCTAAATGTGTGCTCTTCTTTAGAATGCACACTATTATTAATTTATACTTTATTGATCCCACGAGGGGAAATTTGTTTATACACTCTGTCTAGTTAACATGCTACATAAACACACATGCACAAACAGGATCCTATGGACATGCACTAATGGAGAGATGTCAGAGTGAGGGGGCTGCCCACAGCAGGTGCTCCTGAGCTGGGTTAGGTTGGGTGCCTTGCTCAAGGGCACCTCGGCAGTGCTCAGGCACCTCTCCAGCTACCAGACCAATTTCCGGACTTGGTCTGTGCCGGGACTTGAACCGGTGACCCTCCGATTCCCAACCCAAGTCCCTACAGACTGAGCTACTGCTGCCCACAATTTGTTGTATCTTAACAATTTGACCAATTTCAGTTTTGTATCAAAAAATGCAAGCTCTTTTAAAATTACACATACACACATTTCACATTCATTGTACAAAACTGTGAGGATGTGTTTATGTCTGTTTGCAGGATAAAGAGTGGGATATAGTTAATGTCTCAAAGAGCAAGATTGAGCAGTTCAAGAGGATCATGCCTCTCATCGCCGATCTGAGGAACCCAGCCATGAGAGACAGGTACTGACTTAAACCAAAGTATTTGTATGCATTTATTAAAATAAATAATCATTTAACAATTGTAATTTCTGAATGTTTTAAATGTATAATATGTAGAATGTTATGACTATGTTTACATTCAAATATCTAAATTCATTAAAAATTGACTAAACCTATGTTTTTTTTTTTTTTGTTGAGTACACCTCAAATATTTCCAACTTTACATCAAAGCCAGAGAAATCCGTCATTTTATAATTGTAACAGTATGTGTCTTGTTTCGGCCACCCTCCATGATGAGCCGCCATGACAGACACAAAATGTTTATCGTTGCCGTGGAAACACCAGATGTTACGTCAAAGACCGCTGCATAAGGAAGCGTGAGCTGCTACTGAAAGCTGCCGTACTGTTATATGTTACTGCTGTATGTGCTGCTGTGATAAAAACGTTATGTAGATTATATTTGGGATACATCGTTGGTAAACATATTCTGTTTTCTCAATTGGTTTTGCCCGTTCATATTGAATACGGTCGACACTGTGTGTTTAAGACTATTGTCTTGCAATAGTTACCACCTATTAGGCAAGACAGGAACATGGAATTCTTGTTTCCTCATTCCTCATCATTTTATTTGTAGCCAAGCAAGACCTGTAACACAGTGTTTCAAATGTCAGGTACATTTCACATATATCTGTTAGTCACTGCTTGAGGAGGTTTAAAATGAGTCTTCCTGTAAATGAAAGGAGGAAAGTATACAGAAAGTGATAAACACTCATTCTACTTTGTTTCCTTCATTACACCCTTCTTTCTTTCCAAAGCACCAGACATCGGTTTTTTTTTCAGTCACCGTGCTGAAGTTGTTCAAATGTTGGTGTTACTGCTGCTGATCTATCGGCTGCTTATATCGGCTGCTAGAATTTACCCCAACTTTTTATTTGTCAGGTGACCTATCGGCTAAACCTGAGATCAAGTTGACCATAATTTCAATGTAACTTTTCAGGCACTGGAAACAGATATGCGAAGAGCTGCAGTGCACTTTTGACCAGAACAGCGCTGAATTTACCCTGGAGAAGATGATCTCTCTGGGCCTGGACAAGTATGCAGAAAAGATCTGTGAGATCTCCGGAGCTGCGAGCAAGGAACTCTCCATAGAGCAGGTCCGATCCCTTTCTGTGTTTTAGACTGATACTTAGTGGGAATATTGTATTAGCGTGAGAATGTGGTGTGAGTGTGTGAATGTCACATGTAGTGTAAAGGACTAGAAAAACATACTAATCCATGTCCACTTATTTTTAAGAAGTTCTGTCTTTGATGTATAAAAACAATATTCATGGCCCTGTGATGTCAATAAGATATTCAAATAGTGTTGTCTAATTTTCTATCTGTTTGTGTCTCATATCAGGGTCTGGATGACATTATTAAGACTTGGAAGGATACATTGCTCGACATAGCACCTTACAAAGATGAAGGCCACTACCGGCTGAGGTGAGAGGCAAGCCATGAATGCTTGGGTAGGGGTAAAGGTTATAAATATAAGCACGCTTTAATTCACTCCTAAACTTAAAGCCACTGAGGGGCTACATCGACTGGCTAATTTAGCTTGCCGGCTTCGCTCCTCAGCGTAAGATAGCGAAATAAGACAGTCCAATATCCTTCTCCTTTTAAGGAATATTTATTTGTCATTCCATTGTTGTCTTCATTAATGTCATATGTGCGATGTTCAAAAAATAATACATACATTTCCATTCAGATTCACTCTGTTACCTCATAGCGTGGCATACAGCGGCGTCTCCGTCTAGCAGCACCTGACACCCCAGTGAAAGCTTCTACCTATATAAAGTATCACCTTAACCTAAAGGCAACACCTGCTGGAACAATTTGTGTTTTGCACTTCCTAAACTTGGCTCCTACAGATGGTCATAGATGTATTTCTTAATTATGTCTTTTAGCCCATACAGTTCAAACGGCCATCTTGTGAAGGCTCAAGTTAGGCTTTGATTGTTTATAGACTAATGTAATGCCTCTGTAGCCTAGTTTTGTATAAAACATATGGTCTGCCTTTCAAAAAGACTTCCTGCAGTATGTCAGATCATTTAGGGAAGGCTGCTGTCAACAACAGTTTGAAACAAAATAAACACAATTAAATTAAATAGAGAGGGGGAATAAGACAATTGTAAGATTGTAATTTACCAAAGATAGAAAGAAAAGATGATTGAAAATCTGTCAGACGTGTACCGACACTTTCAAACGTTTAATGCTGCTGCTCAAGGGTGACATCTACTGGATCAAAAAGTTGCACATTCTTCCGTTAACAGTGAGCTTTACCTTTTTAAAGTTTAACCTTTGAAATGCATTTTTAGAAATCAATGTTCAATTCTCTGCTCTGTCTCCTCTAGAGGAACTGAAGAGGTTTTCCAGGCCCTGGAGGACAATCAGGTTATTCTGTCAACAATGAAGGCTTCTCGCTTTGTCAAGGCCTTTGAGCGGGAGGTGGACTGCTGGGAACGGCAACTATCACAGATACTGGAAGTCATAGAGATGATCCTCGTTGTACAACGTCAATGGATTTATCTGGAGGTACAGGAAAAATGATTGTAGTAAAAGATTTGTCTTTATACACAGTCATTCACTGCTAGTTATTCTTGATATAATTTAAACTGTATGGAAACCATGTTTTCTATCTGTTGTTGCCTTTTGTTATGAGAAAGATTAACTTTACTACATACTGAAGTTATTGTTGGAAATCTAATGTTCGAGTTTCATTGTTGAATACACAATGGGTCTGATACACTAAGAATGGATTGCGGCTGCTAATAGCTCAAAAAATTGTGAATTGTTAGCTCTGCTCTGTCCTAACAATATTCAGGCGTAAACATGCCCAAAGGGTTGTCCTGCTCCATGCAGTTTGCTCTTGTTTTGCACTGAATGTGGAGAAAAGCCGTCTGCACCTTTACTCTGCGCAGAGATGAGCTCTCATGCTGCTTTGTCCACATAATGATTATGAGCTAGAAGGGGAGTGGACACTCCCCTCCTAGAAAAAGAATATTAAAGTCTGCCAGAGACAACAAAAGTATTACAAAATAAAAGAAAGAAACATACAGTATGGGTTAGAAATTCTCCTCTATTTCTCATATTAACATAGTTACACCAAAATGGTAAATGCTACAACAGGACCACAGATACATATTGTATATTTGTGTTAAATAACTCAATAATATGTCGAGAAACAAATATATGGTCAGAAGTTGGCAATTGTTTGGGGTTTTGAAGAGAGGGGGGAAAGATGTGCAGCTGTGACTGCAACTGAAAAACATTTTTTAAATGAACTTTTTTAGAACCAGATATTTTTAGTAGATTTTCTATTGAGGAGAATTAAGAAAGACTGTTAAGGGCATTATTAAGTCTTGAGAAAATAGTGAATTTTAATGACATGCATTCTACTATAGAAAGTTGTTATTCACAATCAAATCTCAATTTCCATTTTCCACTTTTCATGTATTTTTTTCTACCTCCTAGAATATTTTCCAAGGAAAAGACATCCGAGAGCAACTGCCTAATGAGTGTAAAGAGTTTCAAGACGTTAGCTCTAATTGGAAGATCATCATGGGACGACTCTATGAGAATAACAACGCTTTGCAAGGAACTAAACACCCGGGTATGACAAACATTTCATTTTTTATTAAAGTTCTTATTCAACAAAAAGAAATGTTTTCACTTCAATCTTGTGCTGATTAAAAAAGCTCAACTATCTTGAAAACATTTTCCAATATATATATATTTGTTTGTTTAAAGAGAAATGTATCATACAATTCATGTTTTTATTATATTAAAAATAATTCATGTTTTTAAGTACACAGTCACAACTCTATCATTTTCCTTTGTCCTAATGACAAAAATCTATAAATACGTCCCTTTAAAGGGAATTTAAAGGGATACTTCATCCATTTGCATTAATCTTTGTATCATTAGAAACCTGGTAGTATTTTTGAATGGCCGTGCATCCCTCCCTCATTTTCCCCTGAGATGGGAAATCTTTGTATTTCTGAGTCTGAAAAGGAGCTTCCAGTGACGCAAATATCATCATATTGTGTCACTGGAAGCTGTTGCGGTTAGCAGGGTGAAACTACAACGCTAGTTCCTCATATTTTCGACCACTGAAGCTACAGACCAATCACAGATCAGTGGGTGAGAACTTGCTTGGAAGCTATGCTAACAGGCTCTATGGAGAAAGCTGATAATGGCAAAAAAATATAAATATACCGGAGAGAAATGGCTGCTGCCGACAGGCCTGGCAGCAAGCGTCTCGCGGGTGTATTGCTATATTGCTGGTCGCCGCCGGCCGCTGCCAGCTCAGCAGCCGAGACGTAATGCCTGCCGGCTCGAGCTGGGTTGGACTGGTAGTGTCGGTGCTCTCACTGTTTGCCAATTGACACAGACATAGAGTCTGTTTTCTGCCAGGAATTTTCAAGATCAATTCTGGAAGAAATCTCTGAATCAGTTGAGGAAATGGCCTTATGTGTTGAAGTAAATATGTCTGTAAACCTGACCTTAGTGGGAGTGGCCTGCGGTGCTGTGCATTCTTGGATTTGGTGTCTTTCATCCACATGAGCCAAAAAGACACTTTCTGCCTTTTCACGGCCAAGAAGGCACCAACTTCAAAATGTATTTCACATTTCTACTACATATATGACCCAATGTCAATACAGATTCATGTTTCAACGGGTGAAGTATCCCTTTAAGTCTCAACTTTGTGCTGCATTACATAATTTAGAAAGGTATTTATTTTATTCATGGTATTGGTCTACAGCAGCTTAAAAAAAGTGAAATGGAATTTTTACTTTGAATTTAGGATGAAGAAAATGCCAAAAAACAATTATTTCAGAACAGTTTAAAGGATTTTTGTGTATTGTTAAATAGTTGAAGGGTGTTGTTCTTTAAACTGTTTTAAAGGGAGTGTAACATTGAAGACATCGACTACTTCATCAACAAACATCAAGCATTGTAGTGGACCTTGAAGGCCAAACTTTTACTTGTCAATCTATCTTCCAACCCTCACCAATGGTCATAAGCTTTTGGTAATGACCAAGGTAATGAGGTAGGGGATAAAAGCCACAGAATGTGCCCTGTACAGGGGGGGCTTGGCTCAGGCTCAGACATTTGGTAAAAGAAGTTGGAAGTATACTTGTATAAAGCTAATATTCAGAATTTGGCCTCTCTTCTTTGCCTTCCTTTCAGGCTTGCTGGAGAGCTTAACAGAGATGAGTGCCAAGCTGGAGGAGATCCAGAAGGCCCTTGACATGTATCTGGAGACCAAGAGGCAGATCTTCCCAAGATTCTACTTCCTGTCTAATGATGATGTGCTGGAGATCCTAGGCCAGTCACAGAATCCACAAGCCATGCAACCCCACTTGAAGAAGTGTTTTGACAACATCAAGTGCTTGCGCATCAAAAAGGTAGGAAACTATTAAAAGTCATTTACAGGCATAGATTTACCCCTGTCTGTCAGGACCACTACTGCTACTACACTACTACAGAGAGAGATCCATTTAAGGACATTTAGTCAATTTAGGTAACTTAAAATTATACATTGATTTCATGTCATGTTGTGCTACTGAAAGCTCATACGGTACATCGTTTACTTTAAAGCTTCTCAGTATGCTCAAACCAGCCATAATAAAATGTGCCACTACTGTAGCTGCATGAACTCCAGAAATATCTTTCAAACTGAACTTTGTACCAACATCTGGAAGCTGTCACTGAATTTGTTTACACATTTTTTTATACAAATCAGTACAGAATGGAAAAGTACATACAAAGAGGTGTCATTATGTTTGTTTGTCTTCTTTAGATCGGCATGATGTCAAATGCGCAGGGGATGTTCTCTGCTGATGGGGAGTATATCAAGTTCCTGGATGAAGTTAATCTGGACAGACCTGTGGAGGTACAGCAGTGATGGTTATGATCATAAAGCTGTTCTGTTACAATCATCTGAGCATGGTGTTGGTTCTGAGAGTACAATGTATACAGAGTTATTGTGGAGATTGCTAGAGCTTTGTTTTGTTTTGTTATTAAGTTGTGGCTGTGTGACGTCGAGGCGACCATGCGTATTACACTCAAAGACTCGTTATATAAATGCCTTGAAGCTCTAAAGAGGATGACAGGACAGAGAGACAAATGGGTCAAGGAATGGCCAGGACAGGTACGTTTGTCTTTAGTTTTTTATTTTCATTTGCACCTAAAAGGTTTTTTTGTTTAAAATAAAATAAACAATATTCCAATTTACTCCAATATGTTTTCTGCTCTTTTAGATGCTCATCACAGCAAGTCAGATCCAGTGGACCACTGATGTTACAAAAGCTCTTCTTAACAGCAAGGAGAGATCTGAGAAGTCCTCTCTTAAGTCCACGAAGAAGAAACAGGTTCGTTACATACGGGACATTAAATAGTTTCAAATATTTTTGCAAAGTTCAAAGTGGAAATAAAAGGGTATATGAAATAAAGAACTAGTCACTATATCAGCTAACTGCACAAGTCTCTCAATTGTAAGGAATTTTGCAAAATAGCCAGCTATAATAATGACATGGTAGGGCACAATAAATATTCTCAATTCTCTCTGTAGATATTTTTTAAACACATCATACAGTACAATTTTTTACATTTCGTTAAAGGGGTCATATTATGCTTTTTCTGGTTTTATATGCTCTTTAGTGTGTTTTCCATGTGTCCTGTGCATGTTTAGGCACATCTATGTGCAAAAATTCAAAGTCCGCAGAAACGTGGCTTCTCCTACGTCCTCCTGCTAGCTGCAGCATTAGCTGCATGTAACGCTCGGTTCTAGCCGCCCTCGAACAAAATGTGTCAGTGTGACGTCTTGTCAGTGTGATATCACTGATCTAAGCCCATTGGCTCGTCGTGGCAAGCCCAGCAGCTCATGCTGCACGCCCGTCAACTTCTGTAGCACGCCCACGATATGCCGTAGCCTGCAGTAGCACAGTAGTGCTAAGATGCTAATGTTTTTGCTCGGCCCTCGGAGCCAAAGTGGCTGCATTCCCAATATGGTAAAAGGGGCGTGACATTTCTGAGAACCGTGCTGAGCGACTGACCAATTACGGCAGAGCCGACAGGCCCGCCGATCAGATCAGACTTGGCACACGTGGGGACTCTGAACGTGGGCACTTCAGAGCCTTAGAGAGAGTCAGAAGCGAGCCGGTGCATGGAGCGGCAGTACATGAAAACAGACACTTTTTTTTAGAACTTTAGCTATTGTGAACATACTTTAGTAGGTACATAGATTAAATATATGAACCCTAAAAAGGGCATAATATGACCTCTTTAAAGTCTATAGCAGCAGATTAAAGATATTGTCCCATTGGTCTCGTCCCTTTTCATACATTTTTTAACACTTTATGTAAACTTGACAGTACAGCAGTATAGACAGCTGATGGCTATAAACAAGTGGTCACAGAATTAAACAAAAAACATCCAGTTTTCCCAGATCAGCTGATGGCCGCAGGATTACTTTATTCTGCCTGAACTAACACAGGGCTCCATAGTTGAACATAACTTGTTAGAGCTGTTTTCCCATTGAATTAGAATAGAATAGAATAGAATTACTTTATTGATCCCAAACTGGGAAATTGTGGAGAGGAGGGTGCACCGTTCCCGGAGGTACTGCAATACCGGGTCGATGCGTGGAGTGGACGGAGCAAGCCCCTGTTCCATCTCCCAAGTCCAAAAATCAATTTAATATATGGTCCCCGGGTAGGGGACGTATCAGATATTAAACTGATAAGAACAGATACTACACTTGATCTTAGCCAAAAGGCCGAGAAGCGAAGCTAATTTAGCTGAGAAGAGAAGCTAATTTAGCTGATTAGAGTTTTTTGTAGTCCTTGCAGAGGATGTAGTGGTGGATATGTCCAATATTTCTATATCTTGCACTTACCAGAATGCCTTCACTTACATGATTTGATCAGATTTAACGTCTGTCTTTATAATGTTTAATTTGATCGATGTGAAAAGGGTTGATTTAGTCAATCAATCAATCAATTATCTTTATTTGTAAAGCGTCAATTCATAACAAGTTTTATCTCGAGACACTTTAAAAAAAGTAGGTAAAAGACCTTACTCTTTGTCTTTTAACATTACAAAAGAGCAGGTAAAATACCTTACTTATTGTTATGTTACAAAAAGCAGGTAAAATACCTTACTCATTGTTATGTTACAAAAACCTAATCTATAATGAGCGTAGCACTAGCAACTTTTAGCTAAAGTTACAGTGATAAGAAAAAACTTCCTTTTATCAGGCAGAAATCTTCTGCAAATCCCAGGCTCATGATGAATCAGCCAAAGGGATGGGGGAGATTGGATAAGGTGCAGGAAGAAGGATAGGGAACAAAGGGGGGGGGGGGGGGGGGGGGGGGTGTTCAGGCAGGCCATCCACCAACGATCCCGAGGAGCCTATAGGAGCTCCCAGGAAAACATGTAGTTAGTAACTGAGATTTAGAGATAGCGACATGCAATAATATGATGTATATGCACACAGGGAGTGTCCTCTTTAGTGTGCTCTTATCTGAAGTGTATCTTTAATCTTTGTCTCCAACTACAGAAAGTTTTTTAAATGTTAGATCCCCTAAATGAGTTAGTTGACAAATATTTGGTTTAACTTTTTTTTCTCAAGCTTTCATGTTTCTATTTTGTTAGGTGAGTCTCTTTTAAGAAAATGATCCCTACCCTGCTGTTCTCTCTTATTTATTGCATAGCACACATAATGATCTTAGAACTAACTCTTAAACCTTTGTTACAACTGTCTTTGTTTCCAAGGTCACCATGCTTCAGAGGTATTCAGAAAGCATCCGTGGCAACCTCACCAAAGTGCTACGTCTTAAGATAGTAGCGCTTGTCACAGTGGAGGTCCATGCGAGGGATGTCATTGATAAGCTGGCCAAAGCAGGCTGCAGTAACATTAATGCCTTTGAGTGGCTCTGCCAGCTGCGGCTATACTGGGAAAAGGTATGTACTGAGAAAAGCCAATGGGAATCACTGGAAGGAAACTATTTTTTGAAAAGTGATGGGAGCCACAATTTCAGCAATTTTTAGTCCTGGCTTTGTTGCTTTTCAGTTGTTTTGTTTGATGAGGACTGAAAAATCATCTGATCCTCTCAATGACTGTTTTTCCTTTTTATGGTTCTAATCGCTATCTACCTTGACTTGGGAATTAGTACAGATACATTGTTTCGAATTATTCCAAATGCATTAGGAAAACATCTTTAAACTTTCTCCTTTTTTTCATCTATCAATAGGAAATAGATGATTGCATAATCCGACAGACCAACACACGTTTCAAGTATGGATACGAGTACCTGGGCAACTCTGGACGCCTTGTCATCACTCCTCTTACTGACAGGTTGCTATCAATTATTAGCCCTTCTCAGACTGCGTTTCTGCAAAAACACTGTCAATGTTACTTCATGTGTCACTTCTTAAATGTTTTTGTTTAATTTAATACTCATGCCCAGTTTTGTTAAACTAAAAGATTTAAGTAAACTACAATGGAGCAGAGGCAAGCAACCAAAAGCAATATTACTACATACTGGTACATACATTTATACGTTGACTTGGTAACTACTTGGCTCTTTTATATTCACAGATAAAAGTCTCATTTCAGTCATCATCTTAATTGTTATTTATCAAATTGTTTTTTTGTGGACCTCGTGTTCAATACTAAGTGATGACATCCAATAATGCATTGTTTTATATTTTTCTATCAGTGCCTGTCTGTTTTCTTTGTTAAAAATAACAATTTAAAATATTCTGATCATATGGTATGCATTTAACAAAAAAACCAAAAAAAGTCTTCTTAAAGAAATGTTCAATGTTTGATTTGTTCAGGTGTTACATGACCCTGACGACAGCACTCCATCTCCATCGAGGGGGCTCTCCTAAAGGTCCAGCTGGCACTGGGAAAACAGAGACTACAAAGGACTTAGGCAAATCTCTGGGCATGTATGTGATCGTAATCAACTGCTCTGAAGGACTGGACTACAAGTCCATGGGGCGGATGTACTCTGGTCTGGCACAGGTAGGGCTCATGCTGATAATGTTCATAATGAAGGTGACAATGATTTGATTTATAACAAAGATAATGTTTTCTCCCCTACATAAGAAGAAGTACAGTTTTTGTTTTTCATGATGCCATGTACGTGAGCATACTGTTCATTGTCAGAAACTTGGGTTGGTAAACGTGTCAGGGTCAGTTTTATTTCACAAAGTTGTTATTTAAACACTTATTTCATGGTTTGCCATGTTTTTAAAAAACATTGAACTACAGGCTTTTCTTGTTTAGAAAGGTTGCTCTTTCTCTGTATTTGTGTCGGCCATATTCATGTTTAAATAGACACCTGGGGCCCATTTCAGAAAGAAGGATCAAGTGTAACCCTGAGCTCTGAGGGTTTTTACCCTCAGGTAGAAAACACAGTCCATTAAATCCACTCTGAGTAGGTTAATTGGGTGTTCAGCGCGTGCACCGCGACTAAAAAAAAAGCCAACATTAATTGAGCCCCAATACTACGATTCACCATGGCAACAGGTGAAAAAAAGAGGTCATTGTATGTTTACCCTTTGGAAAACATACATCTTCATGCGGGCACACGGTGAATATGAACAGGTTTTAAGAAGATGAAGAAAACACTTCTGCTGCATTAGCACGTAATGTAGGCTAGTCTATTCATTTAATATTTAATCAGAATTATAATAGCATATTGCAAGTGAAAACTGGTGGATTGGTATTAACCCTAAGTTTTATTTTCATAAAGATGTAATCCAGCAGGAGAAAAGTGACTTTAAAGCAGCTCAAAATGAAATATAGGAACAAACTAAGCTACCTTATTTTAATCATATTTGACATTGGCTGATTAAACAAAGTAATCTTCATTGAATGTCTATTGTATTCACACACAGGCTAATTGTCCTCTCACCTTTATCCTGTTTAGTTCTTAATTAGCCCTAATTAAATGAACATCTCCCGACGTAAATGTAGGCTCTTATTCCCTGCTGAGTAATGCACCCCCTTCATCTCGACGCTCCTCGACTAAAAGACAGTTTTATAGGCTATAGTAGGCTGTATGCCTAATGAATAATATTTAAGTTTAAGTTACCTTTCTCTGGAGCGGCCTTGGGTTACCACTCTCTCGGGTTTGAGTGACCTCCCTCTCTGAAACGGGAAACCCAGAGTTTCCCACATCTCAGGATTAACAGACTTAACCTGCTCATTGAAACGGCCCCAGGTCGGTATGATCAAAACATGACAGTTGCTTTGTTATCAAGCTAATGAAAAAGAGTTATACAAAGATTATTTTGTTTTTATTTCCACCCTGAACAGACAGGAGCGTGGGGTTGCTTCGACGAGTTCAATCGTATCAACATCGAGGTGTTGTCTGTAGTGGCCCAGCAGATCCTCTCCATCTTGTCTGCCCTCTCAGCCAAACAAACCAAGTTCCACTTTGATGGACAGCACATACGTCTTATCCCATCATGTGGAATTTTTATCACTATGAATCCTGGTAAGTTAATATTAATGTGTACCTGTATATATTGCATTTAAAGTTGCCATCTTTTAATAAAAAAAATAAGTAGAGTGTTAAGTTTGACAGATAATGATATTGTTAATAATTGTTTGTAACATTCTGAGTTGGTGTTTTAATTATTATTTTGTTTAGATAATGATCTTTTTCAGTTTTTGTTATTGTTGTATTTAGTCTCGATTCATTCTTCTTCCAAGGTTATGCTGGTCGGTCCGAGCTCCCAGACAACCTTAAGTCTATGTTCAGACCTATCTCTATGGTGGTGCCAGACTCCACTCTGATTGCTGAGATAATACTGTTTGGAGAAGGCTTCAACAACTGCAAGGTACGACTAGTCAAAACACTATTACACTGCAAACTAGTAAAACAGAACTGATGGACAAAGAAAAGGCTGATGTGCATCTTACTCTAAAAGTCTTTCTTTATTTAAAAATATTTGGCATTTACGTATACAGGTTTTAGGTACAAGTATGTTTGTTTACTTCTCTACAGTAGTCTCTGTAAACACTTAAATTATTAGGATTATTATGTTGTGTTCATCTTTAGTATAAAAAGTGTCTTGCTTTTCCATACTGTACAACAACACCATGAACAGCAGCGTTATTCAATGTCTACAAAATGTTGTGTACTGTCCAAAGTCCCAAATAAAGCACATATAAAGATTATATCCTGGTTTTTAAAAAAGTAAGTATGGAGTGCTCACTCAGAAAACCAGTGTACTTCCTGAACACTCTTTATTGGTAAAGATTAAAAGGTGGGTGAGGAATGAAGACTAAGACGAGGCAAACAATGCATACACAAGACTGGAAACTCTGAAAACTGTTATGATTATGTATACTGATATATATTTAAATCAAAATGGGGCTATATGTTAGGGCAGTAATGTCATTCTGAAGCCAAGATTATTGTACTGGTTATAGACAAGTACCAAAATGCAATTCATTCAGAAACCTGGAAAAACATGGAGTAATATTTTATAGTAATAATATCTGTCACTGTCTCACTTTGTCGCTACAACACCTTTTTTTTTTCTAAAGTGAATGTACATGTTCAAACGCTTTAATTTATTTTCTTTTTCTTTTTCACTCTAAGTTTAAATACACAGTGTCTTCTAGAAAAATCTTGTTGAACAATCACAACCTTTATTCCTCCTTTATGTAAAGAGCTGAGGTAGACTCTTTCACACTAATGTTACCAAATCAATCAGATTTATTCAGTCAAAAACAATCCCTGCCTTTCAGTGTCTAAGTAAAACATTTCAATGTGTGTCTAAAGTTGTCAGGGTCTTGTTATTGTGTTGGATATGTCTGGATTAAATGTCAGAATCAGGAATGGTTTAGAGTCATGATCATCTATGTCCTCATGCACAAATATTCTGCTTTCTGACTCTTTTCTGCCTACTATATCTATTATCATGTAATAATTTGAACTCTGTCTCTTTTTTGTGTCCTTATAGCTTCTGGCTAAGAAAGTGTTCACCCTGTACTCCCTAGCTGTGCAGCAGCTCTCTAAACAGGACCACTACGATTTTGGACTGCGAGCCCTAACTTCCTTGCTTCGTTATGCCGGAAAGAAGCGCCGAGTTTGCCCTAACGTACCCGATGAAGAAGTAGGTATCTCTCTGTTTCAATACTTTGAAACTAAAGGCGTTTCAAAACTTGGTCAGGGCTCATTGGATCCATTTATACAAAACAAACCCTTAATACAGGTATTTTATATTCATTTTTTCAAAGATAAGTTGACTATTTTATTTTGGTTTCCATATGACAAGTAGACATGTCTTACTCACTCTAAACATCCTGGCTTTTCATTTTGGCCTGAACCAAACTTATACATTCAAAGGTCTACATGAAGTATTATATAATGCTTCAGCAATCATGGTTACCCGAGTCAGGTGGGCATCTGTCAAATTAAAACAATTTGTACATATTTGGCTCTCTGTGTTAATGGACCTCCACTGAATGATGAGCAAAAAAATTCAGATTTTGAAACACGTTACAGGAATCTCGCTAAAAAAACTCCCATGCATGGGAATGGCAGGCTGTTGCTAAGGTTGTCATCTGTCATTTGGAGACTGTAAATGTTTGATAGAAATTGAAATGGTGATAAAGTCTGTTTTGTCTGTCCTCAGGTTCTGCTTATGGCAATGAAAGACATGAACATAGCCAAACTGTCGTCTTCAGATGTTCCGCTGTTCAACGGGATTACCCAGGACTTGTTTCCTGCTGTAGAGACACCTGTTATAGACTATGGCAAAGTAAGTTAGTGGTGCAGATTACAATTCCTATTGTTATTGTACACACCAATGTTTTATTAAGTAACATCAAAACAAATTAAAACTCCAAATAGGGGGTACCAGTAGCCTAGTGGTTAGTGCGCGAGCCCCATGTACAGAAGGGGCTGCCCGGGTTCAGACAGGCCATCCAACAATCCCATGAATAGGGTTAATATGTTAACCCCAGAGGTTGTCATGACAGCATGCATCACTGACTATACGTCCATCTTTTTCTGTGGTTTTGTTGCAGCTGAAGGAGGCTATAGAGGCGGAGCTTCGACAGAATGGTTTGCAGGTTTCTGCTTTTGCACTGACAAAAGTCATCCAACTTTATGAGACCAAAAACTCTCGACACTCCACCATGCTGGTGGGAAAGACTGGCAGCGCTAAGAGTGTTACCTGGAGGATCCTGCAGTGTGCTCTCACTGCCATGCATCACAAGGGAGTGCCTGGTTTCCAGTTGGTCATGGTGGGTGAAAGTGGCAAAAATGCACTGTGATTTATTGGCTAATACTGCTTTAATAAAAGAACATTCAGAGGTTTTTTTAAGCAAAACTAGTTCAAGTAGTAAAATTTGCACAAACTGACAATTTATTTTTGTTTGTTCTTATTTCAATTCTCCAAGAAGAGCTCTCTCTTAGGCAATGGATTGCACCTACTTATTCTCAAGAAATAACAATGGAGCGCCTGAGCAATGACGTTAAAAAAAAAAAAGATTGTGTATTGCTTGCAGGCTCCAATATTTGGGTACATATGGCCCCAAAGTACAGAGTACGGAAGCAAGAAGAGAGACATAATTATTATATATCAGCCACTGAATACTTCATATTGAAATTTAAACACCACTGAATTCAGAGCATTGAAATATTTTACTTTGAAAACCATATATCGTATCTGAATTTATTTCTTTACCTCAGATCCAAAAATTAAAGTAAAAAAAAGTCAAATGAAACATCCAGGCTTCCCAGGACAGGCTAGGCAATAGAGCTTAAGTATTCAATGGCTGTTAAAATTCAAAAATGTCTCTTATTTCCACAGCAAACAGCTACCCTACTGTCCACCTTTCTTCAGTTTTAAAGCATTTCTTTGATTTGATTGGTTGGAAGAGACAAACTTAAATTAAGTGCATAATTAGGGTTGACATTTCCATTTTTTAAATATTTTACAGTGATAATCAGGTTAATGTTTTCTTCTTATGTTGTCTTTACATATTACTGGCTCCTGCTTATCTTCCAACTAATCCTTCTATATTTATACCATTGCCCATTTGTTTTTCCTTTTCCTCTGTCCTTATTATACACTATCTGAGATTATGGAGAAATTCAACTGATAGTTGTTAATAAAACAACACATCTGTCTCCTCCTTCCTTTAGTCTTATACATGTTTATACCAGTCTAAAAGTCCAATTCTAGCCAACTACAGAGCTTAAGAATGTGTCTAATCAGAAGAGGTATAATCCTTTTCCATTAAAGCTGTCCTTGTGTGTTTCCATCTTCTGAACTATGAAACTACTAAACATAGTCCAGCTATTGTAATGCACTTTTCATCAACTTGTTTATCATATTCTCTCTCCTTTTGAACAACAGGATTTCCCTCTAAACCCCAAAGCGATGAGTCTAGGAGAGCTGTATGGAGAGAATGACCTCTCAACCAATGAGTGGAGTGATGGAGTGCTTTCCACCCTCATGAGAACTGCCTGTGCAGGTCATTCTCACATTTAACATAATAATTTGTTTTCAAGCTAAATATCCACAGGTTGGAATTTTTTTATTTACAAATTATTAGATAAAAGAACCTCAGTGTTTCCCCTAGGTTTACAGCGTTGGGGGGGGGGGCATCAAAGCATTACCAGTACATTGACCAATTAATCATTCTGTATAAATATTGTTAGCATCATTTATATTGTGATATATCAACTTTGCAAACATATGTAAATGTAATTTTCCATTTCTAACCCACTTTGCACCTGTTCCTCATTTGTCAGATGACAAACCAGATGAGAAGTGGATAGTGTTTGACGGGCCTGTTGACACACTTTGGATAGAGAGTATGAACTCTGTCATGGATGACAACAAGGTGCTAACACTCATCAATGGAGAGAGAATTTCCATGCCTGAACAGGTGAGATCAAAATGAGAAACCAGAGTCACTGCTTTTTATTATTATTATTATTTCACTATTACATTATTTAAGGCATCTTGAAACAGGAAATACAGCAATGTTCATTATTCATTTTTCCATGTAGACAGTTAAGAGTATGCAGTTTCTTAAATGCATTGCTTTCATTGCAGCTACTTCACTCTTAAAATTATATCATTTAAAAGGTGATTTTAGAACTGGAACAAACAACCACCGTGTGTCTTGTTAAAAAAGTTAGCTTTTAAACCAAGCGCTGGAAAACCAATTGTTTTAATTTGACATCCTCACTGTTGTACATTATTTATGTTTGCTATTTTCAGAGTTCTGTCTCTTCAGTATAGAACATAGTAATACTGAAATTCAACTTTTACAATGACATGAATCAGGTGTTTTAATATAGTCAACTTACATATCTTGATCAGTGAATTAAACGATCGAACAGAAAAAGCTAAATGAATTATTTGGTCGTAGGTGTCTCTGCTATTTGAAGTGGAGAACCTGGCACAAGCCTCTCCAGCTACTGTGTCCCGCTGTGGGATGGTCTACAATGATTACGCTGATCTGGGATGGAAGCCTTTTGTTCAATCCTGGCTGGACAAACGACACAAGGTACAATGGATTCATTACTAATCATTTCACATGATACTCTTTCCTGGTTCGCTAACCATCTAACCATTACTCGATTTCTTCACAGGCTGAAATGGAACATTTAAAGCCGTTATTTGAGAAATATATAGAGAGCACGCAGGACTTTAAGAAGGTCAACTGTAAGGAGCTGATTCCAATCTCTGAGCTTAATGGAATCACCTCATGCTGCCGTCTCTATGACTCCCTAGCTACATCCAGCAATGGGGTAGGAGTAATGAATCTCTTTCCCTCATTTTTCATTGTAATTTCTACCATGAACAATCATTTTCTAGTGTGCCTTTAATGTTGAGCTTTAATGATTTTTGGTGTAACTAATTGTAATATAAACATGCATTATCAATCTCCAATTTAGTTCATAATCCCCATCATCCCATCCAAAACAATGCCGATTGTAAAAACATTTTTTTGTCTCCCATTCTCCAGATAAACACCTCCGACACAGAAAACCTGGGTAGGATGGTGGCTCTGTGGTTCGTCTTCAGCCTTATCTGGTCCATCTGTGCCTCTGTTGATGAGGATGGACGCAGGAAGATCGACAACTTCTTGCGGGAGATGGAGGGAACATTCCCCATCAAGGTTTGAAAATATCTTTTGTTGCATGCCATTGTCTTCTCTTTGCATTTTTTCTGCATCTTTCCCTGTAAAAAAAGGTTAAAAAGTTTATTTATAAAGTGTATTTGTTTTGAATTACTGATATATAAAGACAGTCAAAATGTACCGTCCCTTATACCTAGGTTTCTTGTTTACCCCACACTTCAACTGCTGTGGTTTAACTTTGTTTTGATACAAAAAAAAAAGTGACAATGAGGGCTACCAGAGGTTTCTATCCATAATTTTTATTTGGGTTGATATCGCAAAGGTAGTTTGATAAAATTACAGTTAACAAAAAAGTAAGGAAGATTTTGTGCCAAGCTAAACATTTTAGACAAACACACTAACTCTTTTTCTACAGTATCACTTACCATTATGGCATACCAGTATCATGTTAGAATGCATTAATGTCAGCATATTAAATGCACCACTGGCATGATACTATTGAGGGTTCAATATGTACACCCCCACTTTCTTTTTTTTAAAGATTTATTTTTTGATCTTTTTGTGCCTTTATTTGAGAGATTCAGTGGATAGAGTCGGGAATCAGGGAGAGAGAGAGAGTGGGGAATGACATGCGGGAAAGGAGCCACAGGCCGGATTCGAACCTGGGCCACCCGCTTGTAGGACCACAGCCTCCATACATGGGGCGCATGCTCTAACCACTGCGCCACCTGCGCCCCTACACCCCCACTTTCCATGATCAAACTGAATGGATGTGTTTTAGCATGCACTAACGTTCTCCACACTTTGTTTGACACCTCTTTCAGGATACAGTTTATGAGTATTATGTGGACACCAAGAACAAAATCTGGGCTTCTTTTGAAGAAAAACTGCCTAAGGGCTGGCGCTACAATGCAGAGTAAGTAACCAAGTCAATCTTTATGCCTACCATAAACTGTTGTTGTCAGACATGTTTGAGGAGCCATGTTTTATTCATTCATCCATCTGCTGATTTTGAGACTGTAAAAATACCTGGATAACCCAAAGCCTATAAGGGCACGGTCACACTGGCCATCCGTACCGTGCCCAAGCACGCTTCAACCCTAAAGTCCAGTTCGTTTGACCAGTGTGACCGCTCCGTATCGTGCTCAGGCACGGTACACTTCCTTGGCTTTGGCACACTTCAGAGAGGTGTGCTTCAGCACGGTACACTTAATGCACGAGCACGCTGGTACACAACACTGACAGCCTTCATTATGGAGAAATCCAGAGTTTCATGTCTGTATCTGACTAACATGACTCAATATAAGACACAAAGTATCTGTCATGTTCTCTGTGTTGTTTGTTACAATTAATTTATTTATTGCTGTGTCTGATTAAAATGGCTTAAAATAAGCTGTAAAGTCAGTAAAGTAGCTGTCATGCTCTGTGTTTTTCTTTGATGTGCGGCCGTGGACTCGACTGCGCGTCTCTTTTTCTCTCTCTCTCTCTCTCTCTCGTCCGCCTGTTTGTAAACTGAGCAAGCTTCATAATAACATAAAGTGTGCATGTGTTGTATTAAGACGTTATGTACAAGAGGTAATCGTGCTTAGGCACGGATAGTCCTGTGTAGTGTGACTGGCCAGCGGGGGAATGGCGCTGCGGGGGGGCAATCGTGCTTGGGTACAGCACGGTACAGATGGCCAGTGAGACCGTGCCCTTAGAACAATACATTTTACATGTCCCTCTCTAATCTCTTGAAGGGCTCCATTCTATAAAATAATGGTTCCTACAGTGGACACAGTTCGCTACAACTTCTTAGTGGAGGCTCTGGTGTTAGGTCAGTACCCAGTGCTGCTCTCTGGGCCAGTGGGCACTGGCAAAACCTCAGTGGCCCAGAGCATCCTGCAGGACTTGGATAACAAGTGGACTGCCTTGACTATCAACATGTCTTCACAGGTTGGTGCCTTCACAGCTTTCATTTATTTTTTCACCACTGCTTTCATTTCAAAATTGGATTGCCAAATTGTTTGTTGTTTCTAATAGATTCTGTATTTTTTTCTCTTTCTCTGTCATTATTATTGTCCAGACAACTTCTAATAACATCCAAGCCATAGTGGAGAGTCGCATAGAGAAGAGAACCAAAGGCGTGTTTGTGCCAACAGGAGGGAAGCGCCTGCTTTGTTTCCTGGATGACCTAAACATGCCAGCTCATGACCTCTTTGGCTCCCAGCCACCGCTGGAACTGCTGCGCCTTTGGATCGACTATAGCTTCTGGTATGACCGCCAGAAACAGACCTTAAAGTTTGTCAAGGTGAGATAGATCATTTCTGAAGAGTGTGAAATTATTTGCAACATCAGAGATCAACCACGTAATTAAACTATTAGTCCTCTAGACTTAGTATAACAATGTACAATTAGATATGCTAACATAAAGCTTAAAACTCAGGATTTTCAGAACTGCATTGAAAGTATTAATAGGTTAATATTTATACTAAGATAGGCTATGATTTATTTGGAGAAAACTGAGCACCCCCATATAGCTGGAATGGAATGATCCTTGTGTCATTAGCCATATTAGACTGTGAGATTAGTCGACTGAGGTTCTTTCAAGTGAATCGTTGAAGATCAGACTATTTGGGGTCAGACCTACTAATTAACATCCTTTTCAGTAAGAGAGAAACAAAAGCTTAACATATAAAAAAAAAAAATCAGTTGGTGTTAATTTCTTAAACAACCCTTTAACTCTATTAAGTGTGTTTATGTATGTGTCTCGTTCTTTAGGACATGTTCTTGTTGGCATCAATGGGACCTCCTGGTGGAGGGAGGACTCACATTTCTGGGCGCTTACAGAGTCGATTCAACCTCATCAATATGACCTTCCCTAATGTAAGTCCTACTGACATGTTTCCTTCCCCTTCAAGCCATGCCCCATCTTCTCTGCTTAAATCTGTGACAATGTAAAGTAATAAGTAGAATAATTGTATTTACTCATAAGCATTCAAATGTGTTAAAATTTAAACCTTTCTTACTATGCACTCCTCTTAAAATCAACTCTATTTGAGCCTTAATCTGTTTATTGAACTTCTGTCAACCTTTTTTTCTATTTTTCTGTGTATGTTTTTGTAGTGTTCCTCTTCACTCTGTTTTTTTTATTGCCACAAAGAATTAAGAGTTGCTTTTGAAATGAGGGGTGCCATATTGCATTCAGGAAGTGAAAAACCTGACCCTTGAGTTACATTGACTCAAGAACATGTGAAGTTGAAATTGATCTATCTTTTGAACATGGTTGTATTATATCTTAAAAAGCTGTACTGGACTTGAACACATCTGTCCTTTTTGTTATGCAGGAGTCCCAGATCAGACGGATCTACAGTACCATGATCAACCAAAAGCTGCAGGGGTTTAAGGAGGAGGTGAAGCCCATTGGAGACATTCTGACCCAGGCCACCTTAGAACTGTATTATGCTGTTTCTGCTCGTTTTCTTCCCACTCCAGCAAAGATACACTACCTCTTCAACCTCAGGGATATCTCCAAGGTACAAATTAATATATATATACTGTATATACATATATATATATATATATATATACATATACTGTAGATGGATTAGAGCTTTATGAGTAAACCACCTGCATAGCTGTACAGAGAGTACTTACAGAAAATGGGTTTGTTAAGAAAGTTAATACCACAAGCCTCATTTACAAAAGGTAGTTCAATTTTGTTACTATAGACTTTATTTGGCATCCCAGATATATTGGATGAACCAGATGCCTTGTTTAAGTGTTTTAGCAAGCATTCTAGTTCTCAACACCTATCCACAGATGGGTACTCTTACATACACCTAATATCAATTATTCTGGGTGTGACATACTGTAGGTCAGAAAAAGATTAAGATTTCTATGAAGATTGATTATACGATCATACATATATGTTCAAATGTTTCATGAGACAATGAGATAAATGTATTTTTGTCCCATTACACCCGTTCTAGGTCTTTCAAGGTCTGCTAAGAGCTCACCCTGACTTCCATGATACCAAAAACAACATCACTCGACTCTGGATCCATGAGTGCTTCAGGTAACCAACCTAATAGTCAAGTTTCATGTGTTTATTCTGTGTTTATACACATGATAACTTGTTGTTTTTCTTTCTTTATTTCAGAGTCTTCTCGGACAGGCTTGTAGATCGCAGTGACATTGAGGTCTTTACTGCTTTGCTTGGGGAGAAACTGGCCTCACTCTTTGACCTCACGTTCCACAACATCTGCCCGAACAAACAGCCACCTATATTTGGTACATTTACGACCGTAAACACATCAATCAATTTCAATCAATCAGTCTTTTTTTTGTATAGCGTCAACTCATAACAAGTGTTATCTCGAGACACTTTACAAAAAGCAGGTAAAAGACCTTACTTATTGCTATATTACAAAGACCCGGCCTATCCTGTTCATACATAAAAGCTTTGAAAAATGCTTGTGTGTATTAGATATAGGATTGATTTATAAAATGATGGAACTGACACACGACTATAAGTAGCTTTAAATGTGTTTATTGTGTTAATTTTTCTGTGTATGGTTCAGGTGATTTCCTGAGCAGTTCTGGTGTGTATGAAGACCTGCTGGATGTCAAAGGTCTTAAGAAGTTCATGGAGACGCAGCTGGAAGACTACAACTTGACACCGGGTGTAGTTCCCATGAGCCTGGTGCTCTTCCGTGATGCTATTGAACACAGTACGTATACACATGTTTAGTGGGACAGTTCAATCTCCTAATGCGTCAATCCCCCCTTTCACACTTACCTGACCCCATCTCATCGTCTAATCCTCTTCACTCTGATGTGTCTTTGATAGTCACAGTTTTACAGTTTTACAATCCAGGCCCAGTTTTAAACTCCTCTGTAAGGAACAGCATAAGGGGGTCTAAACTCCTCTGTAGAGAAGCTGTCTCTGCAGGCTCTTCTGTCTACACTCTGCTGTCAATGGCCTCTTTGCCACTCCAAATCACTATCACTCCATTACTCATGGCTCAACAATTACTTCTATTAATTGTTGGTATGTTCAAATGTGGAGGGATTTCCAGTCACACCAAAGCTTAAGAAGCTCTCTGATTAAATATTTGGAAAATACAATTAACTAGGGATGTAACGATTCATTCAACTCCTGATACGATACAATTCACGATACAAATCTCTCACAATTTATTTTACAAAATGAGACTGTTGACAAATGATGAGTGAAACAGATTCCTTTAGGGGCTCAAACCCGCTTGTCAGTGTGGTTTGGCATTTTAATGTTGTTGTTTTTTTCTCTCAACAAGGGGAGGTGATTGGAGCTTCTCGTGGTGTAGATTAAATGCTGCATCATGTTGGTTGTGTTATTTGTGTAGTTCTCTGTCTTCTTGTAATATCTGCTCACAGTTTTTGTCTTGTCTGTTATCTTCTCACTTCTTTCATTTTCTGTCTTGGGGAAGCCAAAATTCTTCCACACCTCCGATTTAAAAGACAGTGGTTCTAAATCTTGCTCTGCAGCTGCTGACGCTCATGATATTATTGCGATTCATTTTTTAGAGTACAATTCAGTTAGCAGACGCTTTTATCCAAAGCGACGCACATCAGAGAGTAAGTACAACACAAGCAAGGATCTAGAAAAAAGGGAACAATGTCAGTAAGAGCAAATGATCAACTTTGAGTCTGATTGGATACACAGGTGCTGACAGGAAGTGACCAGAGGCAAAGCACAACATTGACGGCAGTTCTTGAGAGCTCTAATCAGTATAGAAACCATCTTACCGATGTGAATCTTGACACCTTTGAATCGATTTATCACGATTTTATGATGAATCTTTACATCCCTACAATTAACTGTTACAGTGTAGATTTTTCAGAATGCAGAATAATATTCTACAAACATGCAATAATATTTTGTTAGAGAATTTGAATATATGTTTTAAAAAAACTAGTCTGCTGTACAACCACAAAGAGGTCAATAAAATGTTGATTTTATATATTTTTACCATATGCAGCATGCATACAAAAATGTCCTCCTCTAATGCTAACCCCCTCATACTAAAGAACAGTGTATAGTTGTTTTCCTTACCACTAAATAAAGTCAGGCCCAAATTTTATAATAAAACTAAATAAAGAAAAAAGGCTGTCATCCATCCAATCAACCAACAACTTGTCAAATGATACTCAATGTCACATCTAAAATTTAAAAAAAGTAAGGTTATGGTGATGGTGGTGGTAAGGTTGATGACGTCATCAACTCAGTCTCTGCTAAAATACTCACACAACATCCAAATGCCTTTGTTGCAATCTCTGGGGATTTTAATCATGCCTCTCTCTCTACAACCCTCCCAACTTTTCACCAATTTGTCATGTGCCCTACCAGAGACAATAAAACACTGGATTTACTGTATGCAAACATACAGGATGCATACAGATCCACAGCCCTCCCTCCCCTTGGTAGGTCAGACCATAACCTGGTTCTGCTTAGTCCCACCTACACACCCATTGTTCAGCGGCAACCGGTAACCACGAGGACAGTCAGGAGGTGGTCTCAGGAAACCAATGAGCTCCTGCAAGGGTGTTTTGAGGCTACAGACTGGGATGTGCTCTGCGAACCCCATGGGAATAACATTGAGTCCATGACGGACTGTATAACTGACTACATCTCCTTCTGTGTCAATAATGTGGTACCTACTAGGGAGGTGAGGTGCTTTGCAAACAATAAACCCTGGATCACCAGTGATTTAAAATGTCTGCTAAATAAAAAGAAGAAGGCATTCAGGGACGGTGACAGTGAGTCTGACAGTGAGTGAGTGACTCTGCCCTCAATGACTATAGACCAGTTGCCCTAACATCGCACATCATGAAGGTACTTGAGAGGCTGGTCTTGGCCCACCTGAGACCACAGGTGACCAGCTACCCTGTCCCATTGCAGTTTGCATACTGGCCAAAGGTGGGGGTTGAGGACGCCATCATCTACCTACTCCACAGAGCCCACTTTCACCTAGACAAGTCTGGTAGCACTGTGAGGATTATGTTTTTTGATTTTTCAAGTGCTTTTAACACCATACAGCCAGTACTGCTATGTGAGAAGCTGGAGCTGATGCAGGTAGACACCACCACAACATAATGAATCATGGATTACCTGACTGACAGACCACAGTTTGTGAGGCTGGGGAGGTCTGTGTCTGAGCGGGCGGTCAGTGGCATAGGAGCGCTGCAGGGGACTGTGCTGTCCCCTTTCCTCTTCACACTATACACCTCAGACTTCCAGTATAACTCTGAGGCTTGTCACTTACAGAAGTTCTCAGATGATACTGCGGTAGTAGGGTGTATCAGTGGTGGAGAGGAGACAGAATACAGGATGCTGGTGGATAACTTTGTTGCATGGAGTGGGAAGAACCACCTGGTGTTAAATGTAACAAAGACCAAGGAAATGGTGGTGGACTTTAGGAGGGACAGGCCTGAGCTAAGCAACATCTCTATCCTTGGGGATGAGGTGCAGGTGGTGGAGTGCTATAAATACTTGGGGGTGCACATGAACAATAAACTGGACTGGAAGCACCACACAGAGGCCGTCTACAAGAAGGGTCAGAGCAGACTCTACTTCTTGAGGAAGCTTAGGTCTTTTAATGTGTGTAGCAAAATGTTATCATGTTTTATCAGACTGTTGTGGCAAGTGCCATTTTCTTTGCAGCCGTCTGTTGGGGCAGCAGCATCAGGGCTTGTGACTCTAAAGAGCTTAACAAGCTGATTAGGAGGGCTGGCTCTGTGCTGGGGACTGCTGTGGAGCCCCTGGAGGTGGTGATGGGGAGAAGGTTGATACAGAAACTGTTGAACATTATGGACAATAACATGCATCCCTTACACAATCTTATATGTGAACAAAAGAGTGTTTTTAGTGGGAGGCTACAGCAGCTAAGCTGCAAAAAGGACAGATTTAAAAATACTTTTTTACCTACTGCAATTGCACTTTATAACGACTCCCCTTTAAGTAAGGACAGAAGACATTTAAACTTTTAAACTTTAGCCTGAGTTGCATATATCATATATCAAACTGTATTGTGGGCTCATGTTTTTTTGTATGTGTGGGATATGTATGTATATATGTGTTGTGTTGTGTGTTTGTATGTATGCTGGCTGCTGGAACACCTACATTTCCCTGCTGGGATGAATAAAGTATATCTTATCTTATTTTTATCTTTATTATTTTTTGTGCTCTGTCCACAGTAACTCGAGCAGTACGTGTGATCAGTCAGCTTAGGGGCAACATGCTGCTGGTCGGTGTGGGAGGTTCTGGTAGACAGAGCCTGTCTAAGATGGCTGCCTTCATCTGTGAGTACCAGGTGTTCCAGGTGGAAGTCACCAAGCAGTACCGCAAACAGGAGTTCAGAGATGGTGAGATTCACTGCACACTACACTCCTATCACAGGCATACACAGAAAGTCAATAAAGAAAGTCTGCAACAAATGCCCCTAACTTTGGAAAATTTAAAGACAAAGAGCTTAAACTGAGAATTAAAAAAATATATTACTTTATATTCAATGAATGTAATGAGACCCCAGCTGATTGACCATGATTTTTGTGTAATAAATAATCTGTCTTAAATCAACTCCCCTCATCTTTTCGTCAGCCAGCTGTCTAACACTAGGTGATTTTCCCGTCTGTGTTTTAAGATATCAAGAAGCTGTACCGTTTGACTGGTGTCGACAACAAGCCTACAGTCTTCCTGTTCAATGACACTCAGATTGTAGATGAGTCCTTCCTTGTGGACATCAATAATATCCTAAGCTCTGGAGAGGTGCCTAACCTCTACAAGCCGGATGAGTTTGTTGAGGTCAGTGTTTTCTGAAAAACTCTTTGTCTCTCCCATCTGTCCATTACTGTAATGTAAACACCTTGGATTACACTTCCTATTTTGTTTTTTTCAGTTATTCAATCTCAAGTATTAAAAATAACATATATGCATTTTGTTTAAAATTAGATTAATTTGGTCATAGCAGTACAGCTTTTTTTAATTTAAGGAATATTAAAATTCAAAATGTTTGGAGTTGTTTAAATATTAAGTAAATACAAGAATGTTGTTCTTTTTAAAATATTGTTACATTTTTAAATTGTTCCTTGAACCATTTGATGATCTGATAATCTTCTCTCAAATGTTTTTAAAGTAACAGATTTATTTGAAGTTTTGACATCATGACACCCTCCAGGTATGCAACGCTCTGTCAGAGTCGGCCAGGAAAGACAAAGTGGTGGAGACTCCTGACTCGTTATTTCACTACCTGATCGAGCGAGTGAGGAACAACTTGCACATAGTTCTCTGTATGAGTCCAGTGGGAGAGCCCTTCAGGTAGAGCAGCACACTGTGTCTTATAACTCTCTGGTTCACAATGTGTCCACTCTTTTCAACTCACAGGTTTAAGGAAATTAACCAAGTATGATTAACAATGCAGTCTTTAGAGGCTGAACAGCAATACAGCAGTTATGTCTCTAGCAAATCTATGTGCAATATTGCTTTAACAAAATTCTTTGTACATTATATAAACTACTGTATGTCACTTTGTCATTAAATTAACTTCCAGTACTTCCAATACTGATGCAGTTGTTTTCATAAATCACCAAGTAACCTGTATTTCTGTAATTAGTCAATTTATGCTAAAACTTTGTAATAGAATGAAGAAGTATTTTTGCACAAATGATATGCACTTGACATCTGAGCCAGCTGGGACCTTCTATCCAAAGGAGATGTAGTGTCATTGGTGGCCTTTTGCCAGATTAAGCATTTTAATGCCTGTTTAATACTTGAGGGAATGAGGTCTTGCATTCACCCCCTTCACCAACATATTTACAGACTTTTTCTCCTGGTAATTAGTGCCAGAGAGTAGTGGTGGCACTGAACTTGGTAATTTGAATGGCATGCACCATTACCAAGATTAACCCTTTTCTGAGGGAGAAGACATCCTTGACACCAGTGGTATAGTGGTGCCTTAAGAAGTGGGTATACTCTTTGGAGACTGAAAAATAAGTGGGCACACTCCGTATGCCTGTGTATACACTGCTTGACACCCTTGGCCTTTCCAGAACTATTAAATAGGAACTTCATGTATTGAAAGCCTTTGCAGAAAAAAAAGTTTTTATACTGTGAAGCATACACAGGGTGCAAAATAACTTTCTTTATTTTCAATAGTTTCATCATCAATGCCAACTACCTAATGTACTTGCAGTGATTTGCTGACCCTTTAAAAACATTAATATTTAATCAGATTATATCTTATCAAAGTTTTAACAAAAAGCTCTTTCTCAACAGAAACCGCATCCTTCAATATCCGGCGCTGGTAAACTGTGCCTCCATTGACTGGTTCTGTGAGTGGCCCAAAGACGCCCTGCTGGAGGTAGCTGAGAGGTACTTGGATGGAATGGACCTGGGCTCCCTGGAGGGGGTGAGGCATCTATGCACACACACAAGCAAACACAACTTATAAAGAGTGACTGTAGATTTCACCCTGTTATTGTAGAGGTGTGTCTTTAAGGCAATGATACATTTTATTTTTATTTTTTAAGATTTCTTTTTGGGCTTTTTTTCCCTTTATGCGATAGGAAAGTGAATAGAAAAGGAAACTGGGGGGAGAGAGAGTGGGTAATGACATGAAGGAAAGGAGCCACAGGTCAGACTTGAACCTGGGCTGCTCACTTTGACGATGACAGCTTCTTAAATTGTACACCACCTAACCGCTAGGCCATCTGTGCCCTGCAATGATAAATTCTCATACAAAATTCTGCTAAACCCAAATTCTGTTCCTAATCTGTTCCTAATCAACCTATGATGTCACTGCTTCAACTTTAACAAGTGAGCTGAAGTGCTTCAAGTGCTGCTATGAGCATCAATTAGTCATACACATTTTATATTCTACTTATTTTATATTCATGGGCCAAGTTGCAGTCTGAAAAAATGAATGATGTTCCCAAGGAAGACTTGTAGAGTTTTTATTGTCCTGAAATAAATTGGAAGCATCTTGAACAAGAACAGCTGATGTAAAATGTCCAAATGTGAATTTAGACAGTGTGCCCCATTTAACCTCAGAAGAGGTATTTCCAAAAAGTAATAGGAGTGGCACCGTAGTCTCTCAACTGGAGGGTCAGCAGTTTGATTCCCAGCTCCTGCAGTCACATGTCAAAGTGTCCTTGGGAAAGACACTGAAACCCAAATCACTCTGGCTTCTGCATCATCTGTGTGTGGATGTGTTTGAATGAGATTAGTAAATGTTCATTAACTCTTTACATAGAATCTTCTGCCATGTGTGTGTGAATGTGGTGTGAATTGGTAAGTTTGACCTCTAATGTAAAAAGCACATTGAGCAGTCAGAAAGTTAGAAAAGCATTATACAAGCTCAAGTCCATTTGACCATTTAAAATGTTTGATTTAAAAGTTAATTCTAGTGTAATAAAAAACATATTTCAAAGATTCTGGAATCAAAAGTGAGCTATGTGACCAGGTTGTAGTCCTTGTTTGAATGTCATGTTAACTATTTTTGAAATACTCTGTTTTGGTAGATCCAGACAAAGGTTGCCAGTATCTTTGTGACAACACATCAGTCGGTAGCGCAGGTCTCTGAACGGATGAAGTTGGAGTTGAGGAGATATAATTATGTGACAGCCACCAATTACCTGGAGCTGGTGTCTGGATACAAAAAGTAAGAGCTTTACAACTTTCTCCTTCAGTTATTCTTGCTTCTCGTTTCTTCTCCTTTAACACAATCTTTGTGTGTCCATGCAAAGGACTTAGATATTCTTCAGCCAGGGCAGTTGGCAGAAGGTTTTTAGTCCATAATAATTATATTTTGATCAACATAAATAATGTTATGGCTTCATTTGATTTTTGTTAAGACTTATTTTGGGCCTCTTATGCTGTTTTTAAAGAGACAGGACAGTGGATAGTGTCAGAAATCAAGGAGAGAGAGAGCGCTATAAAGCCTCTGTACATGTGGCAAGATAACCACTAGGCCAACGTGCCTCATGTCATGGCTTTTTATACTTACTAACACAATGAAGGAAACTATGTTGCAGAGGAAGCAAAAGAAACAAATTGATTAATGTATCACTCTAAAACAACAGCCCAGGCTTGTCTCTGTCACTATCACCTGACAGTGTGTGTGTGTCCACCCAGGCTGTTGGCAGAGAAACGCAGTGAATTGGGAGAGCAGGTGAGCAAGCTGCGTAATGGCCTATTCAAGATCAGTGATACCCGGGAGAAGGTGGAGGCCATGTCTGTTGAGCTGGAGGAGGCCAAGAAGCAGGTGGCCGACTTCCAGAAGCAGTGTGAAGAGTACCTGTCTGTCGTCGTACAGCAGAAACGAGAGGCCGATAAGCAGCAGATAGTACGCTAGTTTTACAATATACACAAAATACTACATTGATAAAGTAATTGTCAGATTAAGAAATGTAAATGTTTCACATCCATCTACCCAATCAACTTGACTAGTTTACATTAGTGTTCTATTCTTTGAAAGGGTCTTTGATATTTGTCTTATTGAAAAAGAGAGATAAAGTCTAAACACACTGCTGTGTGTGTGTGTGTGTGTGTGTGTGTGTGTGTGTGTGTGTGTGTGTGTGTGTGTGTGTGTGTGTGTGTGTGTGTGTGTGTGTGTGTGTTTTTGTTAAGACTGTGAGTGCTAACAGTGAGAAAATTGGAGCAGAAGAGTTGCAGTGTAAAGAGATGGCTGAGAATGCACAGAGAGACCTGGATGAGGCCCTTCCTGCCCTTGAAGAGGCCATGAAGGTAGATTTTTGTCCTGTTGACTTTTTAAACCTGCCATTCCCTCTTTGTCTTTCCTTCATGTGCTGATGCTCCTCCTTCATATTTAATGAACAATGAACACTGATTATACTGTTACACTTTTCTACTTCACCAATGTAAGCACTTTGTCATTTAAGTCTGAATTTGTTTAATTTTGAATCAAACATTGCTCAGCAGGCAGTATAGTGTAGCTTCTTATATCCAAGCATTCTCAATTCCTTCCTCCTTTTTCACATAGGCTCTGGAGTCTCTCAATAAGAAGGACATGACAGAGATCAAGTCATACGGCCGTCCTCCAACACTGGTAGAGACAGTAATGCAGGCTGTCATGATCCTTCTGTGCAAAGAGCCTACCTGGGCAGAAGCCAAGAGACAGCTGGGTGAGAGCTTTGAGAGTGAATCTTAGTGTATGAAGGAAAATATAAATATGTGGAACTGGACCAAAAAAATGCAAACTCGTTTGTTGTTTTTTTCCTAATAATGTTTCTGGCAGGTGAGTCCAACTTCATCAAAACATTAGTTAACTTTGACAAGGACAATATATCAGACCGCGTGTTGAAGAAGATCGGCCAGTATTGCAGGCAGGCAGATTTCCTTCCAGAGACTATCGGCAAAGTGTCACTAGCGGCCAAATCCCTCTGTATGTGGGTCAGAGCCATGGAGGTAAGAGGTTGTCTTCTGGCTACCAGGAATTAGTAACACACTCACACCTGTAACAAACTAATATGAGATGTATTTGTTCAATTTATGACAGCAAGGGCCTATTCAAAACACAGTACTATTTGTTAAAGAGACATATTATCCCCCCTTCTCCACCTTTTCAAACAGTCCCCCGTGGTCTAAATAAAACATCTCAGCTGTGCTTTGGTCAAAATCTATATAATATATATAATACCCCCCCCCCCCCCCCCCCCCCCCCCCCCCCCCCCAGGGGAGGGGAGGGTATTTTTTAACCAGAATCCCACTGTGACATCACAAGGAGAGCACATTTGAAAATGAGCATTTTTCTCTGTATTGTAAGACTTATGCAGACCACAAACAAAGGACTGGATGGGTTTATTTCACATTTTGTGGGTCAGTAGACTCTCAGGTTACCCAAATATATGTTCAGAAACACTGTAGAAGTGGATTTTTCATAATATGCCCCCTTTAAATGATACAGGGAAAAAGGACAGAGAATGTAATTGTCTGATGTGTATATTGCTCCAGGTTTATGGGCGTATTTTCAGGGTGGTAGAGCCAAAGAGGGCCCAGCTGAACACTGCCACCACCCAGCTAGCAGAGAAACAGGCTGCATTGGCAGAGGCCCAGAACAAACTAAGAGAGGTAAGAAGCCTTGTGTATCTATCAGCCTGATCGATGTTTAGACACTGGACAATGTAACATAATAATGATAGCATACCAAATGAATGAAATGTCAATGTATTCATGTGATTTGATAACTTTGTGTTTGTGCAGGTGGCTGAAAAGCTAGAGCACCTGAAGAAGCAGCACGGTGAGAAGCTGGCCATGAAGGAGAGTTTGAGGAGGAAATCCGAGGAGATGGAGGTGAAGCTTGATCGAGCTGACAAACTGGTAACTGGACTTGCTGGAGAGAGGGTCCGCTGGGAGGAAAGAGTTGCTGTAGGTCTTACACACACACACACACACACACACACACACACACACACACACACACACACACAAACACAACCACACACGCACACACAATTAATTAGAAACTACTTTAAAATTGTCATCCAGTCCAATATCTTTGGGGAGCTCGTTTAGGGAAATATAAAAACAAACTGACTGTACATTACAAAGCTAAAGTCCACCCACATGTGTTTGTGTGTGTGCTTCAGGGTCTTGAAGAAAACATGGGATACCTGGTAGGAGACTGCCTACTAGCAGCATCTTTCCTTTCCTACATGGGACCCTTTCTTTCCAACTATAGAGATGAGTTGCTTGCCATCTGGCTGAAGGAGGTGAGGAACACACAACACACAAACAACTCACAAACCTCATAAATACATACAGTATATCCTGGTTTGCCTGTTAGTGAAATGCTCGTAATTTCTTTTAATTTTCTAACATTACTGGCAAATCATGAAAGATAATTTTCCTCTATGAAACTGTTTATTGTATTTATGCTTTGATGGTTGTATTTCTTACACAACACATGTTTCAGCCTCTTCCCCTCTGTCTCATCTCCATGACCCATTGTTTCCCTCTCCTTAGGTCAGAGACTTTGAAATCCCATGCACTCCCGGGTTCAGTTTCTCAACATTTCTGTCCAGGCCTACATCAGTAAGGGACTGGAACATTCAGGGCCTGCCCTCTGATGCATTCTCTACTGAGAATGGAGTTATTGTCACTCGTGGAAACCGGTCAGTTCATCAAGAAATATTTCATTTGTTTCGGGGTTAATTAGCTTTTATTTAGTGTATATACTAAAAAACACATTTTGGGTTTTTATTATACTTTTGGACTTGGCTTTTTACTTCACAAGACTCATGTTTAATATTGCAAAGAAAGGTATTAAAATAACTCCAAACTTCTACATTTCTTTTAAGATGGCCACTGATGGTGGACCCTCAAGGCCAAGCTCTGAAGTGGATCAAGAATATGGAAATAACGAGAGTAAGTATTAATCCAGATAAACTGACTCAGATTCCTGTTGAATGTTTGAATCGTTACAGTTAAACAGAAACATTTCAGGAACAATCAAGGACAATCAATCAATGTGTGAGACTACATAGGGGAAAAAAGTAATTGATTTTCCAGACTAAAATTCAAATTCAATCAAATTTTAAAATGTAATTGGTGAATGATCGTTTTTCATTACTTCACATTTACCATATGTCTCTTGTGTTTTTCTGTATGGTGAGCAGTAAATACAGTGTGCTTTGAAACAACAGTAAAGTTAGTACAAGACCATTCCCCAAACACTGCGACTCACAGAATGTTATGATTTGCAAAACATTGAAATTCCATATTTGGTTGAAAATAACACAAGACAACTTATCAAAATGAGAAATGCTGGGTTTTTAAAAAAAAAAAAACATTGTCAGTGACCAGAGTTTGTTGCTGCAGTTGTAACCCCCCATGCAGAGAGAAAACCAGTGCATGAAGAAAATCAAATGTATTGAAGAAATATTATCATGATGTTAAGGAAATGTGGCCACCTTCTCTGGGCCTGAGCTCGTTTAAGAGGGACTGAGGCGAAATGGTGAAAGCTGTGTTGTTTGTAAATCATGGACGCCACATCCTCTGGGCTAAAGAGGAGAGGGACCATCCAGCTTGATATCAGTATATAAACTCCTCAAAAAAGTTTGGAAACGTTATTTCGGTCAATTATTTTGTGTTATTGGTGTTGCATTCCTGACATCACCCATCAAAATATTTGGCGCATAGTGAAATGTAAAAAGGAGACCCTGAACCGTTCAACAGCTGAAATCCTACTCGAAGCAAGAATGGTAACTTCAACTTTCAGAATGACATTAGTTGATCTCCTCAGGTCCCAAACCCTAACAGAGTAGAAGAGGTGATGTAAAAAAAATTGGTCAACATGAACGTGTGCAATGTGTATTCAACAATTATTATGTGTGTGTTTGTGTGTGTGTGTGTGTCCACATGTGCAGGGTCTGAAAGTGATAGACTTTCAAATGCCAGACTACCTGTGTATACTGGAGAATGCCATCCAGTTTGGGAGTCCTGTTTTGCTGCAGAATGTCCACGAGGAGTTGGAACCCTCTGTCAACCCAGTTCTTAACAAGTCCCTTACACGGGCAGGTCAGACTCTCACACATCAACCTTTCATCATCATCAACATACACATACAAATACACACAACTCAGATACACACACAAATACATATTAATGCACAGATTACATTTCTTGGGTAAAAATCAGATACAAATGAGCCGTGACAGAATCTATTGTGTACCACATTGTGGTGTATATTTGTGGTCATTTTTTCCAGGCGGCAGGCTGCTATTGAAGCTTGGTGATAAGGAAGTGGAGTATAATCCAGAGTTTCGTTTCTATATCACCACCAAACTCTCAAATCCCCACTACACACCAGAAATTTCTACAAAGACCACCATAGTCAACTTTGCTGTCAAGGAGCAGGTGTGTGCATGTATTTCTATGAAGTATGCCTTCTCCATGTGAACTCACTATTTTTCACTTTTGTTTGTGTACATCATCATTTTGTGTACAGAGTCTGAGCTGCTACCTTAATTATCTGTTTGTGTTTGGAATTGATTGTGTGTTTTGTTTGTGCTGCAGGGCCTTGAAGCCCAGCTACTGGGAATTGTGGTGCGTAAGGAGCGTCCAGAACTAGAAGAGCAGAAGGACTCTTTGGTCATCAGCATTGCTTCTGGAAAGAAAAGCCTGCAGCAGCTGGAGGATGAGATTCTCAGGTTGTTAAACAGAAAACACAGTTAGAATCATGTGACTTATAATTTCAAGTAATGAAGTAGAAGCCATTATCACAGGTCATCTTTTTACTACATCAGTCCATTTTTTTATATTGTAAAGCAGATTTTGCTCTTTTTTTTTCAAGAAGTCCAATGAAAAAATAACATGTATAGAGTGAACCCTAAGGAGCTTGTGGTTGTGAATATTTGTCTTGGTCCATCATGCTTAGGGTGGCAGTGTTCTGGTTAGAGGTTTTTGTCATGTGTTATATGCTTTCATGTCTACTTTGCCAGGCTGCTTAATGAGGCGACTGGCTCTCTACTGGACGATGTGCAGCTGGTGAACACCCTACAAACATCCAAAGTCACAGCCACTGAGGTTTCAGATCAGCTGGAGAGCAGTGAACAGACCGAAATAGAGATTGATTCTGCAAGAGAGGTCAGTGTATAGATGAATGGATTTAAGGATTGTGTCACTTTAACTTATGACGGGTGCTATTATTATTGCATACTATGTAAGTGTGTATGAAAATGATAAGGGTTCAACTGCATGCCAGTTTGTGCCTACAGTGTAATAATTATAAATATAATTGTCGCCCTCAAGCCTCAACAATTTGAAAAAATTGATTTCCTAAAAACAAACTTTACAACTGTTAGAACAGGTAAACCTCACAGGTAGCCAGTGAAGGGAAGCAGGGACAGTTGTAATGTGGTCTATCTATGTACCTGTTTGTAAAGCTTCGACTGCTTTCTCTTAACAGGCCTATCGCCCGTGTGCCCAGCGAGCCTCCATTCTCTTCTTCATCCTCAACGATATGGGCCGCATCGATCCAATGTACCAGTTCTCACTGGATGCCTACATTAACCTGTTTAACCTCAGCATTAAAAAAAGCAAGCGCAGCCAAAAGCTGGAAGAAAGGATTACCAACCTCAATGACTACCACACATATGCAGTATACAGGTGAGGAAGAATTCATCAAGAGATGCCTTTTCATGATATAAGTCTGCATGCAGGTTTTCTTGATTGAGTGTATTCTTGACAGAACAGTGTTCAAAGTCCAGCTATATAACTGTCCTGTGAAAAATGGTGGATAGACGTTTTTTTTCTTTTCAACCTTTACAGGCAAAACACAATTTGCCTCTCAATCAGCCATTTTTTCGCTCTTCCTGACTCACTTTTTTCAAACTGTCAAATAAAAAGTAAAAATGTTAAAATGCTCTTCTCTGGTCTCTAATGCATGGAAGGTAAAACACCTTCCTGAGATTTAAAACGGCAAGGGATATTTTTGTTGTTTTTGCAAGTTTTCTTTTTTTTCCTCTTCAGGGTGTGGGGTTAGAAGAGGGTGTTGTTCTTTTTTTCTCTCTGTACAAATACAAATTTGTACCTTGTACTTCACATCTGTTGAATAATATTTTACAACAGAAAAATTACATGTAAATCCCAAAACATTTAAATGAGATATGTTTTAGCATTGGAGCCTATTGCAAACAGTTGTGTGTTTGATGTTATCACTATCACAGTTAATGTATTATTCAGAATAAGCCGTTCATCATACAGACAAATAGACTATATCAGTGTGTTATCCTTTGCAGGTACACGTGTCGAGGTCTGTTTGAGGCCCACAAGCTGCTCTTCAGCTTCAGAATGTGTGCCAAAATCCTGGAGGTGGCTGGCAAACTCAACATGGATGAGTACAGCTTCTTCCTACGAGGAGGACTTGTAAGAAAACACGGGGGGTGGGGGGGGAGACATTCCACTGTGTTTTTAATTACTGTGCTATATATAATTATGATATTTCCTTAAATATCATAATTTATATCATAATTATCATAATTAATCCTTAAACATTTACAAGTATCAATACTATCATTCTCCACCACTACATTTGCTGCTGTCAAGTTACATGCTGTACACTGATGAGTTGTTAAGTCTTATTAGTGATGCACTGATCCCTGGAGGAATAGTTAATTTAAGCATGACTTTTGTAGGTTCTTGATAAGGAGGATCAGATGAACAATCCATGTACCAGTTGGCTGACAGACTCCTGCTGGGACAACATCACAGAGCTGGATAAGCTTCCAAATTTCAAAGGCATTATGACCTCCTTTGAACAGCATCCCCGAGACTGGAACTATTGGTTCACCAGTGCTGAGCCAGAGAATGCCACACTGCCAGGTTTGAATGTGTTATGGAGCTTTGATTTTGCTTCAGTACTTATTGAACCTTAGCAATAGTGAGGGTAAAGTGTTGGAAGGTTGGAGTACTGTTATATGAACAGTATGGGACAGTTTGAACTGTTGTCCATGCTGCTGTGCATTGAAATCTTTCAGATTTACACTCAAGTACAAAGTCAGACAGCAGAAAACATATAATGCTCTCTCTCTCTCTTTTTTTAATTTCAGGTAATTGGAACCGCTGTAATGAGCTGCAGAAGATGTTGATTGTTCGGTCGTTGCGTCAGGACCGTGTCTCTGTGTGTGTCACCTCCTTCATTGTAAACAACCTGGGCTCACGCTTTGTGGAGCCGCCTGTTCTTGATATGAAGGCAGTGAGTGTTAAACATTTAATGCATATGGTTTGCTCTGTTTTGAGTTTTAATTCAGAGGTTGTTAAAAAAGTCATTTTTTTGGTTAGTTTTCGAGTGAGTTACATCATATTTGCTAATTGGTTCTCATTTCTTCTGTCCTCTCGCCAGGTTGTGGAAGAATCCACATGCAGGACTCCTCTGATCTTTGTGCTGTCTTCTGGTGTGGACCCAACAGGAGCCCTGTTGCAGCTTGCTGAGGCTTCTGGCATGAGCAATCATTTCCATGCTCTGTCTCTGGGTCAGGGGCAGGCCCCCATTGCTAAGAGCATGATAGAGGAGGGTGTCAAGACTGGTACAATACCGTCTTTGACTTTGCTCTTCTATTTCTGATTTGTTTTGTTGCTTAGCCGTATAAATGTTTTACTCCAACCACTTGTTTTTTCAAAACTTGTCATATTAGCTTTACTAACCTTTTTTGTCTTCCTTTAGTTCACAAAAGATAACCTTGGTACTCAAAAACAACTAGACATGACATCAAATATCTAACAAAGACATATCAATGCAACCTGCGCCTTCTTTTTCTGCCCAGGTCACTGGGTGTTCCTTGCCAACTGCCACCTTTCTCTCTCGTGGATGCCTGAGTTGGACAAGCTGGTGGAGCAGCTACAGGTGGAAAAGCCAAACAAAAACTTCAGACTCTGGCTGAGCTCTTCCCCACATCCTGAATTTCCCATCACCATACTTCAGGCTGGCATCAAGATGACCACTGAACCACCAAAGGTGCAATACTCACACGAGGATTTCAGAAATGAGCCATTTACTATAAAAGCATACATAAATGTTATCCATCACAATAGATCCACATGTTTTATCCTTTGTATATTGGATGTATGCACCTTCATATATTGTATGGTAAATATGGTAATCCAACCCTCCCCAGTGTTAACACTGCCCTCTTTGTCTCTAGGGTATAAAAGCCAACATGAAGCGTCTCTACCAGCTGGTGACCGAGGATCAGTTCAACCGCTGTTCAAGACCTGTCTTATACAGGAAGCTGCTCTTCTCCCTCTGTTTCTTTCACAGCATACTGCTGGAGAGGAAGAAGTTTTTACAGCTGGGATGGAATATAGTCTATGGCTTCAACGATTCTGACTTTGAGGTCAGAACTTATCTGATACTAAAGGAAACAGAGAGAACTGAAAAAAAGGGAAAACGGGGGTGGGGGCGTATTGTCCAGTTATGGTGTTGGTGGTGACAACCACTAGATGACGTCTTGAAAATTGCTATGTTGAGGTTGTGGTTGGGTGGGGATAATTGTAATAATTCAATCATTACTTGTCATTTCAATAATCAGATCTAACACAAATATAGACTTTATGTGATTGACAGAGCTTTTGAAGAGTGACATGTGAAACATGACAACCTAGTTTGAATGAAACTGAATTCATCTGACTTCCTTCTCAATCTGTTTGAACTGTTTTTGTGTAATATCCACATCACAGAGTATTAACTTGACCATAGTCTGTTTCTTATCTCATTATCTTCATATCCCCCCTAGGTGAGTGAGAATCTGTTGAGTCTGTACCTGGATGAGTATGAGGAGATTCCATGGGATGCACTGAAGTATCTCATTGCTGGGGTCAACTATGGAGGTCATGTGACAGACGACTGGGATAGACGTCTTCTTACCACTTACATCAAGGGCTACTTCTGTGACTCTGCAGTAGACCAGCCCTTCTTTAAGTGAGACACGTTCAACACACACACGCACACGCATGCGCACACACACACACACACACACACATGCAGTGGTTGGCAGTGCTGATGTCATTTAGATATATTTTGTGGCTGAATTTCAATTGCCTACTGAAGCCAACTGTCGTAATGTGACAGCTCCACCTAGTGGACAATCAGGGAAGAAGATACTCTTTGCACCTGAGCACTATCAAGATCCATTAGTCTTCTATTGAGTAAGCGTTATGACTTACGCAAATGCTGCTTTGTTTCAAGCCATCTTTTTCTAAGACTTGTCTATAAATTGGGGCTCACAGTATATCTGACTGACTTTGTATTCTCCCCATTCATTCACTTTATGTTTCAGGTTGTCCTCCTTAACCTCCTATTACATCCCCCGCGATGGTCCCCAGTCCTCATACAAGGAACATATCAGTATGCTGCCATCCACAGAGCACCCTGAGGTGTTTGGCCAACACTCTAATGCAGATATAGCCAGCCAGATCGCAGAGTCCAGGACATTGTTTGACACCTTACTCTCTCTGCAACCCCAAGTCACCAGTCCCACTGCTGCAGGGGCCGGGCCAAGTAGAGAAGATAAGGTGAGTGGGGGGTTGTAAGGATGAAGATGACTAGTTAAATGGAAATATATGACTTATAAGAATTATAAGATTATAATTATTAATAGTTGAACAGTAAGCAGGGCCATAGATAGAATCTAAAGATTATGAATGGATCATAAACATGTCACAGCTTTTGAAATTGTAATTGTCTGTCCACATACATATAAATATCATAACCCTATAAGGCAGTGGTTCTCAAACTTTTTAGACTGTGTACCACCTCCGAAAATATTTGGCTCTCCAAGTACCACCATTATGGTAGATGTTAAAATACACTGTAGGCCTATTTCTACACACATTTTACGCAGGAGGTTATTTATTATTGACTGTTGACAGCCACTCTATAGGACTACTACGGGATAGCGCTAGAACTGGCACTTAAACTAACACAACTCTGACATTTACCCAAATCCAAAAAAAAGTGCAGCACAATAAAAATGACGAATGATGAAAAGAGAGAGAGAGCGAGAGAGTGCAGGCGCGCGCTCCGCAGGCTCCGTGCAAACAGAGCCTCTGTATTATAAGTCTCTGCCTTCAACATAGAAAAACTGCCTTTTTAAAAAAAATCGACTCCTGAGGAGTGTTAACACCAGAACCGCCAAGACTGTCTGACGGACGGTTTGGGTTTTTATAATACAAATAACTCTTTTTCAATAAAAACTACGAGCCTCTCATCCAATGACTTTTCTTAAATATGTGTCCTGTATGTTTTCTGAAGCCTATGTGTAACTAAAATAAAACACACAAGATTTCTGAGCATTTATACCTCTAACCGCTGCCGCCTTCATATTGACGGCAGTTGAAAATGATAAATTTCCCTGGATTGTTTTCGCTCGTTGTTTTATTTTTACGGGCACCGTAAATTTTGAGCACTTTTGCCGCAGGTATGTGCATTACATTACGCTGTCCAACAATATAATAAACTAAAAGTCATGTCTGTTTCATTTTTGTAGAATGTGTTTTAGCAACGGGAGACGTGGAGCAGCAGTAAAAAACGGCGCTCTAAAAAAGCCGACAGATATTGTAAATTAACATTTACATTTAAAAGGTTATCAATCCTGTCTTATGCTGATAGTCTATTTGGTTTGTAGATAAAAGTAAGTTGTGTTTAACTTATTATTTGTGTGCTTCTGAGCACAAACAGTTTCATTTGCATATGCCGTCTGAAAGACGGCTGCGGTGCTTGGAGGGGGGTCTAGAATGTTGGTGGTCCTAGTGTTAAGACAGCAAAATAGAGCAGAATCACATCAGCTTCAGAGCAAGAGAGAGAGAGAGAGAGAGAGAGGGTGAGCGACTGTCCGTACATGCATCAAAAAGTGAAGCTTCTCATGGCTCCGTTATGTACAGCTGCTTGCTGCCGATTGTACTGAACTCCAATAAATAACAGAATCTCTGTTAATGTAGGCCTACAGCTGCTTGCTGTTGTTTCAGTACTGAAATAAAAACGGAATATCGAGTGGAACTTTTCAAAACGCGAGGCGTACTCCTGTTGTTGTTTATGTCTGTGGCGCGCGCGAGTATAAATTGAGCAGATTAAAGTTGTTTGTTGCAAAAACTAGATTCATTTAGAGGGGAAAACACATTTGATATTAATACAACTCAATAGATACAAGACAGATAAGATAAGAGTATGACAAAAATAAAAAATGTCGTTTTATGCTGAACAGGTTTTTTTTTTTATATTGTGGAGATTTCTTTGCGTACCACCACAGGGAGCCCGCGTACCACCGGTGGTACGCGTACCATAGTTTGAGAACCACTGCTTTAAGGCATTCAACTTAAGTTGCTGTCAGTAATATATTAGAAGCAAATGCCAAATCATTTTGAAGACCAGCATTAATGACATCTGAATGTATTATATAAAAAAGGATTATTAGATTATCAAAAGTGATCCAGAAAAGTCATTTAATTGCTCAAGATGTATTAATGGTATTTGATATCAACAATGATGAATGTTAAAGATAATTTCCAACAAGTATTTCATTATCAGTTTCTTATGGATGTTTGCTTTTGACCTGACAATGGACACCTTGAAGGGTTAAATCCTGCTTATACCTTGGTTTAAAAAAATATCATTCCATTATCTTTTAATGTTTTCAATAAGATTATTTTTAAGTTTTTAAATAGGCATAACTACTTACCTAGTTATCTGAGGTTTGCCAAAGTGCTTGATTGAATACTTTAAAAAGGCACTCCCATTAAGTTCTAATGCCATGGGATTTCTTTTTAATACTGCTGTAAGTATAACAGCAACAACTCAGCAAACTAGATCATCTTTGAGACAGAAAGCTAACGGTATGCTTACAAGGCTCAGAGTTAAATATATTGCATTAATTTGATCTGAACAAAAATTGTTGCTGATGGATGATGTGCATCACCCTATCAATAAACCTTTTAGTGATATTTGTGATTATGGGAGCTGTTTTTTTTTCCGAGAAGACAAAAGGGTTATCATCAACAGTCCTACAGTAGGAACTATTAAAGGTCCAACTTGACTTGATGCAGCTTTAATATCTCATTCTGAAAGTCCACCTCCCGAGCACCGCCGAGGTGCCCTTGAGCAAGGCACCCAACCCCCCCATCAGCTCAGGAGTGCCCACTGTGGGCAGCCCCCTCACTCTGAGATCTCTCCATTAGTGCATGTCCATAGGATCCTGTTTGTGCATGTTTGTGTAGCATGTTAACTAGACAGTGTTAAAAACGAATTTCCCCTCACGGGATCAATAAAGTATAAATTATTATTATTATAAACTGTTTGCACTGCGTAAATGTGAGTGCAGTGCATTTATAAGTTAAACTGTCTCATCTTCTGTTGTAAAACATGTCATTCATGTTTGAAGGTATTAGAGCTGCTGTCAGATGTTCAAGGGAAGATCCCAGCATTGATTGACTTCGAGGGCACCCGGTCGTTGCTCCAGGACAACCCTTCACCTCTTAATGTGGTCCTTCTGCAAGAAATCCAGAGATACAACGCACTACTGGACACCATCATGTATGAACTATCTCTCCACTCTCTATCTCTGTGTGTGTGTGTGTGAGTGTTATGTGCTTTGTATGCATATACCATAGATTCTGCAATCAGCTGTTCTGACCATTTCCACAGCAGTTATTTGTCTCTGAAGTTACAGTCAGGATGGTGTACTCATGTGCTGTTTTATTTTTGTCGTTCTGTGTTCCATGTTTTTAGTGGTACGAATTTACAAATGTCTTGGCGGGCAAAACTAAAATAATACTCAAAGAAGAGACGATAACCAGAGTGTGTTGTTGTTGTTGTATCTTTGTGCATTTCATGTGTTAGTTCGTCCCTGGTGGAGCTGGAGAAAGGGATCAAAGGCTTAGTGGTGATGTCATCAAGCTTGGAGGAGATCTTCCACTGCATCTATGACACCCATGTACCACCACTGTGGGAGAAGGTACAAGACATATACACACACACACCAACAAACAGCAGCCAAAATATCACACTTCACGTAGTTCATTTTCTGTTTTTCAAGTGTCTAATTATGTTTTCATAAGAGGCTTTGCATGAAAATGTACTGCAAACGCATGCGTGTTTGTTTTTGTGTGCGTTTGCCTTGTTTTTTTTCATGGGGTGTAGCTTACCTCAGCCATTGAGGGCTGAACACAGCCAGCATCTGGGGACTAATCCATACAGTTAAAAGCAATGTACCTTCCAGGGCTGGCTCCACTTTCTGAAAAAGGACCATGAGCTCATTGTTACTTAGCCAACAGCTTATTACAGTACAATGTATGCACATATGGTGTGTTTGTTTTGATTTCCTTTTCTATGAGTAGTGGACAGCTATCAGGACTGCAGCCTCCAGCTCAGCCTTTTCATTCTACTGACCACGAAGCTAGACAACTTGCCCTGTTTCTCTATGTGCATATTTTGAATTACTCACTGTCTACTTCATCTTCATTAGCATGACATTCTTTCTCTATCTTCCATCAAGTGTTCCATCTCTTCTGCTCTTTTCTACGTCTTTATGTCTCGTCTGGTCTAAGCAGCAACAAGAAGTCCTGCTTATTTATCCCTCCATCCCTTCATCTCTCTGTTCTCCGCCTCTCCTTGGCATGGCAGCCTGTCATTAGTTCTGAACTCACAGACTCATGGCATTATGTAATTCTGTTTTTGTACAGAGCTCTGGTGATTCAGTTAGCGTTTTAAAATCTGTACAGCATATGTACATGTCATTTTTATTTATTTAAGATGTGCATATCTGTTACACAAAAGTATTAAAGGTAACATGTCACTGATTCCATCCATGCTAATTTTCCACTGAGAGGTAAATATATAAAAAGGATCCCAGGAACCAGACAAATCAGAAAGCTCATGTTTCATTTTTTTGATGGTGAATTTAACCCCCTCCTGCTTCAACAGTTTCCAATCCAGCCTTATAAAGGGGAAGCCAAACGCAGCAATTCATCTATATAAATGATGCAAAGTCATTTTTGTAAACAAACAAAAAAGTAAAAAAATAACGATTGCTGATATACAGTGGGTCTGGAAAGTATTCAGACCCCTTTACATTTTTCACTCTTTGTTTCATTGCAGCCATTTGCTAAAATCAAAAAAGTTCATTTTATTTCTCATTAATGTACACTCAGCACCCCATCTTGACAGAAAAAAAACAGAAATGTAGAAATTTTTGCAAATTTATTAAAAAAGAAAAACTGAAATATCACATGGTCATAAGTATTCAGACCCTTTGCTGTGACACTCATATTTAACTCACATGCTGTCCATTTCTTCTGATCCTCCTTGAGATGGTTCTGCTCCTTCATTGGAGTCCAGCTGTGTTTAATTAAACACAGGACTGGACTTGATTAGGAAAGGCACACACCTGTCTATATAAGACCTTACAGCTCACAGTGCATGTCAGAGCAAATGAGAATCATGAGGTCGAAGGAACTGCCCAAGGAGCTCAGAGACAGAATTGTGGCAAGGCACAGATCTGGCTAAGGTTACAAAAGAATTTCTGCAGCACTCAAGGTTCCTAAGAGCACAGTGGCCTCCATAATCCTTAAATGGAAGAAGTTTGGGACGACCAGAACTCTTCCTAGACCTGGCCGTCAAGCCAAACTGAGCAATCGTGGGAGAAGAGCCTTGGTGAGAGAGGTAAAGAAAAACCCAAAGATCACTGTGGCTGAGCTCCAGAGATGCAGTAGGGAGATGGGAGAAAGTTCCAGAAAGTCAACTATCACTGCAGCCCTCCACCAGTCGGGGCTTTATGGCAGAGTGGCCCGACGGAAGCCTCTCCTCAGTGCAACACATATGAAAGCCTGCATAGAGTTTGCCAAAAAACACATGAAGGACTCCCAGACTATGAGAAAGAAGATTCTCTGGTCTGATGAGACCAAGATTGAACTTTTTGGCTTTAATTCTAAGCGGTATGTGTGGAGAAAACCAGGCACTGCTCATCACCTGCCCAATACAATCCCAACAGTGAAACATGGTGGTGGCAGCATCATGCTATGGGGGTGTTTTTCAGCTGCAGGGACAGGACGACTGGTTGCAATTGAAGGAAAGATGAATGCGGCCAAGTACAGAGATATCCTGGAAGAAAACCTCTTCCAGAGTGCTCAGGACCTCAGACTGGGCCGAAGGCTCACCTTCCAACAAGACAATGACCCTAAGCACACAGCTAAAATAACAAAGGAGTGGCTTCGGAACAACTCTGTGACCATTCTTGACTGGCCCAGCCAGAGCCCTGACCTAAACCCAATTGAGCATCTCTGGAGAGACCTGAAAATGGCTGTCCACCAACGTTCATCATCCAACCTGACAGAACTGGAGAGGATCTGCAAGGAAGAATGGCAGAGGATCCCCAAATCCAGGTGTGAAAAACTTGTTGCATCATTCCCAAGAAGACTCATGGCTGTACTAGCTCAAAAGGATGCTTCTACTCAATACTGAGCAAAGGGTCTGAATACTTATGACCATGTGATATTTCAGTTTTTCTTTTTTAATAAATTTGCAAAAATTTCTACATTTCTGTTTTTTTTCTGTCAAGATGGGGTGCTGAGTGTACATTAATGAGAAATAAAATGAACTTTTTTGATTTTAGCAAATGGCTGCAATGAAACAAAGAGTGAAAAATGTAAAGGGGTCTGAATACTTTCCAGACCCACTGTATATGTATGTAACATTCTGTCACTGCTTCAGTATTAAAAGAATGACAGTTTTTTAGATACTATGGAAAGTGGTGGATACTAAATTATTACTGGTCAAATGTCTGTGTATAAGGATCAACTAAGTGCCTTATAAAAGGTTGGAACTAGTGCTTTGCAACCTCTGCCTTCCTCACATGTGTAACTGCTCATATTGGTTTCAGTGTCTTGTTGGTCTGTGGTCTGTACCAGTTAAGAGGGCCCTTGGGAATCAGAAACTAAACATAGAAGTTACATCATATTATGTACAAATTGGACGGGCTTACATCCCCATTAATGTCTTTAGGTCATCAACTGAGGCTGTGCATTTATGCATGGTAGACTGTGTCTAGATAGAAAGGGTGAGGCAGGTAGCATAACACATCATAAGAACAGATAGAAAAGATTTGCATGTAACAAAAACTTGGGAACCAAATTAGAGATGTGAAACGTATGTCAGAACAAGACTAAGACCCTAACCCCTTACTCAATGCTAGATCTGCAAAGACAAGCATTCCTGAGGCACCACAGCCAAGTTCCTCTTTCTTTCACCTTTAGCATAGAAGACTCCTGATTGGCTGTGGACCAGCTCAAAGCGGCTCAAATATTCAGACAATAGACGAGTTTCCAGGCTTAAAGCAGTGGGTATGAATAGGACCATGGTTAGTGCAAAGATGCCTGAATGAAAGTGACATCAACTCAGAAGATATTTTAATTAGTCTTCAGCCGTACTGTTATGCAGGTTGAACTCAGTTTCCGTTCTTTTGTTTTCACTGTCAAACATGGTAAGACTACAAGCATTGAGCAGATTTTTGATGAATGGAGTAATTAAGACTTTAAAGTCAATAAAGTCTTTTGAAAGACCAAAAAAGATTATTTATTATCCCTGAAAGATTTAAGAAAGCAGAGGGTATACATACAGTTTGTCTTTTTGCCAACATATTAAATGTAAATCTTTCAGAATATAAATGGCACTACCTTTGTTTCTATATCGACTTGAACTGAATGATTGGACTTATAGGGAAAATCATTATTTCTTCCTTTACTTGTATTTGACTCTGAATATTTCACTATGTGTGTGATATGACAGATTATGTAAGAATAGATCTTCTGAGGTTATCTCATGTCAATATTAAATCAGCAAAAGGTTTCATATTAAGATCTCACCTCACTTCAAATATCCACACATTTCTCCCAAATCTTTTCTGTATCCAGCTACATGTTTATAGAGACCAGTAATACTGTACTAGACATAACCTGCTCCCATTATGAGCAGCTACCATCAGCTGGTGAACATGGAATGACTGTAGAATTGCCTTGTGTCTCTTTTTCTGTCTCCTTCACTCTCTTCTATATGTCATTATGTCCAACAGGCTTACCCCTCCCTGAAGCCCCTGGCAGCTTGGACCAGGGATCTTTGCCAGCGAGTTACTCAGTTTGCACGCTGGGCTGAGACGGTTCAGCCCCCCACCTTGTTCTGGCTCTCTGGCTTCACCTTTCCAAACAGTTTCCTCACTGCTGTTCTGCAGTCCTCTGCTCGACAGAACAATGTGAGTTCACACAACCTCATACACGCAGAAGAAAACAGTTATATAGTAACACCACAACAGGAAGCTGTATTTTAACTTATAAAGCACATGATTCTAAAACAAGTTTAAAATGTTGAAATATGAACATCAGGATTACTGTATGTGCATCACCAACAATAACAATAAAAACTCCTGTAACACCCACTGGTGATCAGATATTAACTGAGGTCAGAATAACAGAAATCTTATCCTACCTAACATTCTTTTCTGATGTTTTTATTTTGGAGTCCATACATTTATCTAGGCTCTGAATGGATCTTACAGCCAACCACCACACAGTTTAACATTACACATAATAACTTACATTATTCATCTAATGATAAACTTGTGTTCATGCCTGTTAGTCACAATGTCTCTTCGAAACTCTTTTGCAGATTTCAGTGGATACTCTGTCTTGGGAGTTTGTAGTGTCCACTGTAGATGACAGCAACCTCCTCTCCCCGCCTAAGGTGACTCCTTATACACAAATGTCTCTTTCATTTGAATTTTCATTCAAAGCAGGACACTTTATACCTCTGTCTTCTTCTTTTCCTTAAATCTGTTCTTGCATTTTAAATAGATGCATGAGGCAGTTTTACAACTCATATTTAGACTTATTTTGTTTTGTTTTATTTCTTCCTTCACTTTCATTTTCTACCCATGTCCTTTCTTACCTCCACTCCTGTGCATGTATTCACAAACATTCTGAGAGTACTCCAAGAGAGCGATCCCTAATGAGATCCACCATAAACATGATCCCTGCACGATCCCATCTGTAGCCTTAAATGAACTCACTGTCCTTCAGTGTTTGGAGAACATTTCTTCTATCCGTCTTCACGTTGCTTGAGAAACTGTTGAGTCTCTAAAAAGTCCTCCTCACTACTCCTAACTGTTTATCACCTGGGGAGCTCTCTTGAAGGGGAAAACAGCTGTGAATAACGATTATCTATACCAGGATCTTGTGTTAACTTTAAGAGGAAATTCTTTTTTTAAAATGTCACTATGAGAAACCTTACTTTTCATTATGTCCTATATATCTAACTCATGTTCATCCATCTCTCTTTCCTCCTCCCCCATTACACCTCCCATCTCCCTTGTTTTCTGCCTCTTCTTTGTCCATCATATTGCATTATCTTATTGAAATGTCTCACCTCCAAACAGGAGTCAGCTTCACAGTTCCCTGATTGTCCTCTCCTTTTTATTCTTGTTTCTCTGCTTCTCCACATCCACCCTTTAGGATGGGGTATTTATCCGAGGTCTGTTCCTGGAGGGGGCTGGTTGGGACAAGAAGAACTCTTGTCTGGTAGAAGCAGAACCAATGCAGATGGTCTGTCCCATTCCAACCATTAACTTCAAACCTGTGGAAAACCGCAAGAAGATGTCCAAGAGTGAGTTGTTCTAGACTTTCAAACAGAAATGTTCTACTCTATTCCACCAACTGTCTTCCTTAATCATGCCCAATGTCAATCAATCAATCAATCAACCAACCAACCAATCAATCAATCAGTCAGTCAGTCAGTCAGTCAATCAATCAGTCACTCAATCAGTCACTCAATCAGTCAATCAATCAATCAACCAGTCAGTCAATCAATCAACCAACCAACCAACCAGTCAGTCAGTCAATCAATCAATCAACCAACCAGTCAGTCAATCAATCAATCAACCAACCAACCAGTCAGTCAGTCAGTCAATCAATCAATCAACCAACCAGTCAGTCAGTCAGTCAATCAATCAACCAACCAACCAACCAATCATCAATCAACCAACCAGTCAATCAATCAATCAACCAACCAACCAACCAACCAACCATTCAACCAACCAGTCAGTCAGTCAATCAACCAACCAACCAGGCAGTCAGTCAGTCAATCAATCAACCAACCAACCAGTCAGTCAGTCAGTCAGTCAGTCAGTCAATCAATCAATCAACCAACCAGTCAGTCAATCAATCAATCAACCAACCAACCAACCAATCATCAATCAACCAACCAGTCAGTCAATCAATCAATCAATCAACCAACCATTCAACCAACCAGTCAGTCAGTCAATCAACCAACCAACCAACCAGTCAGTCAGTCAGTCAATCAATCAATCAATCAACCAACCAGTCAGTCAGTCAGTCAATCAATCAACCAACCAGTCAGTCAGTCAGTCAGTCAGTCAATCAATCAGCCAGCCAGCCAGCCAGCCAATCAATCAATCAACCAACCAGTCAGTCAATCAATCAACCAACCAACCAACCAATCCTTAATCAATCAACCAACCAACCAACCAACCAACCAATCAATCAACCAATCAATCAACCAACCAGTCAGTCAGTCAATCAATCAACCAACCAATCATCAATCAATCAACCAACCAAACAACCAACCAACCAACCAATCATCAATCAATCAACCAACCAACCAATCATCAATCAATCAACCAACCAACCAAACAACCAATCAACCAACCAGTCAGTCAGTTAATCAATCAATCAATCAATCATCCAACCAACCAACCAACCAACTATTGGTGTTGTGCCAATTAAAAACAAATGTTATCTGAAGACCCATCATGAATCCATCGTCATGAGCACAGCACTAAGTAAGAGTTCCTTTGAGATCAGAACCAGACTAACTCTGTCTTTGTCCCTCTCTGTTTGTGTTCAGGTATGTACCTGTGTCCGTGTTACTTCTACCCAGTTCGATCGGGCGGGGCAGGCAGAGCTTCTTTTGTGGTCAGCATTGAACTCAAATCTGGAGCTGTGACCCCAGACCACTGGATCAAAAGAGGAACTGCACTTCTACTGAGCCTAGACAACTAAGGGACTATACACACTCACACATTGACTCTTTTTTATTTTAATTTGTTTTAATTTTTAAAGGCTACAAGGCCACAACAGAGGATAAATGACATGTTGATTCTGTAACTTCTCTTCACATGCAAGGTAACAATAGTGCTGAGTCACTCCTAAAGACATTTGAGTTGGTCTCTTTCTGGTCTGATTTGTTTCTCTCTTTTGTCTTATTTCCATTATGTCAGCTTACCGATAAGTCACCTCATAACAGACCTACATCAGCCTTTCCATGCTGACATAGACACACACAAACACACACACATACACACATACACCGGGGATAGTCTCCTGCTGTGAGGTGGAACCTTGCTTCTTTGTAACATCTGGACAAAGTTACTGTCTGCTCATGTAAGGGTCTCTATGTGCTCATTGAATCTTTGACAAAACACTTCAGAAAAAATACAGCCACACAATATCTGCTCTATGACATGAATGAGAATGAATGCTTCAGTTATTAAAAAAAAACAAAAAACATATTTTCCTTATTTTTTTTATTGAGTGTGTGAAATATTGCTTCTGTCACGGATCGAGAAAACTAAGAGGAGGACCCAGATGCAGATCTAACAAAATATATTTATTTAAACAAAAAGGCCAAAGGCAAACACACAACTTACTAAAGGAGAAAACTAACCACGAGGAAACCACAAGTAGTACTAGAGCATGAGGAAAACAGACATCTACTGACACTGATAACTGACATACAAACATCTGACATAACTACAATGAACTGACACAGAAGGGAAGAAACACAGAGACTAAATAGACATGGGTAATCAGACACAGGTGAGACTAACGACACAGGTGAAGACAATCAGGGCAATCACACTGGAGGGAAACACAGGCAGGAATGAACACAAGAAACACTGGAGACTAGAACTACAACATAAATCAAGAAACATGAAGATACACAGAGAACTCAATAATGTAACATAACCACTAGAACAAAGAAACACAAGGATAAGAAACTACAAAATAAAACAGGAAACACTTAAGACTAAACTATGAAACATTAAGACAAAAACACACAAGGGAAACAAGCAACACTAGGATGGACAGGAGAAATTAAAACATGGAAACCTAAACACTAAAATACAAAACTAAATAAGACCAAATCATGACAGCTTCCTGGTTTTGGCTCACATGGAATTTAAAAATCCAGGAAATACAAATAAATGAATATCTTTATTGAAACAAAATCTACAGTTACTGGTAGCTTTACATTATTCAGTGAAAAAGTATTTTGTATCCCTAGTTTTGACCACTCAGATACACAGTTGGAAACACGCACACACACATACACACACAAAATGTCAATTTTTTACAGCAGAAATAAACATGTTGAGGCCTACAAAAAATGTTGGTCTTAATAGGTCATGTTTGTATCAGCACACACTTTACGGGCAGTGGTGATTCTAGGGTTTGTTCGGGCCCTAGGCAAAAAATAATTGGGGGCCCCTCAAACCAGCATTCATTATTATTATTCACTCCCATACAGATAATTCCTCTTAATTTTCCTTCGGTAACTTTCATTGACAAATTTTGGTTTTCACAGCAATAGGGCATTGGACAACTAGCAGGGAATAGAGAGTAATTGCTGTCAGATGGGGCCCCCTTTGGGAGGTTTTCTACTCATTGCAAAGTTTTGCACATTTTGAGGCACTTCTGTGATTTAAGGTTTGTCAGCCCTTGGGGGCCCACTGGCCACTGCCTATTGACAAGCAGCACCTCTGTTTATGGGGGCTGAATTGTTTAAAAACTTGTCTGTATTGATTTTGTGAAGTATAAAGGTAATTCATAATAAGGGGCGTGGCTGATCTGACTGATGGGCGGGAGAATTGTAGCTGTTTGTCAGAAGGCTTAAGGTCCACCTCAGATCCAGCTCTTTGCCTGACCAAAACTTCCTTATATTACGCATTCCCTTCTCTTTCCACTTAGCTTTTTCTTGGACACATCTCACCTGCCCTTTTTGCATCAAACCATCCATGTTCTCTCTTACACCCTTCACTGCCTCATCCTTCCTCTATGTTGCTTCACCTTCAGGACAGTTTAGAGCATTGAGGTTGTGCTCCATGTGTCAGAACTTGTTCTTCACATAGCCCCCTCATTGGTTTTTCCTTTACACAACCACCTGCTTTAAAGGCTGTTTGTGCAATCTGTCCCTGTTTTTACTGTATTGTTCTACTCCATTATCCATGTGGTTCGAATAAGCAGTTACAATCATTGGCATATCTGCCATCTGATAGACCATCGTCAGTACAATACAGTTGTTGGTGGGCACAAATGCTGAAGGATTGGGTGCCGGTGATGAGGTAATGGTTATGGCTGTGGCAACTGCACAGAATTCATTCAGTGCTGATGCCTTTTGTCAGTAATCTGCACTAAAACACATTGTAGACTTAACTCAGTCAGAAAGGCCTTTTTATAGCCTGTCAGACTGACGGCCAGTTAGACTAATGAAAAATGACAAAGTACTTCAAATGTACTCAGACTTCTTCTACAGTCTATTTTTTACTGTTCTGTCTTTACTGTATCTGAGCATTTTTATTTGCCTTTTTAAAAAATCTTTTATTTAGAATTAGAAATATGACTGGTAAGATCATTGCTGTGATGCTCCGTTATGTGAGCGATGGTAAACTGAGTCTGTACCTGGATGAGGATGAGGAGAGTCCCTGGGACGCACTCAAGTGCCTCATTGCTGGAATCAAATATGAAGGTCGTGTCAGATCATTGAGATATCTTTTAAGCTCAAATGTAGTGGCTTGATCTTGCTTTTCGAAAGTTTGAGCCACTGAGGGGCTGATAGCCTACCGTACTTAATTGATGCGTTGTTTCCGTGTTTCGTGGCAATAATTCAATTAACTCCGTGCTGTCACACTCAAACGGGTTTATCTGAATCGTTCATTTACAATACATGTTCTGGTCGTTTACATACACTTATTCCATTATAACTTGAATGTACAACAAAGCCAGGATAAATGTTCCATTCACGATACATTTTAACTGCGGTCAAAAACTGTGTGCCTCTCACGGTGGGCTGCTCACCTGCTGCTCGTCCGTGATTAACTCTTCTTCTACTTGTAACCTTCCCAACACCAAAGCGAATGTGCCCCCTGCTGTGACCACAAGGAACTACCACAGAGCACACATACATACTGAACACACAAATGGCTCTAACACGCCGGCCCCTAATTGTTTATGGCACTTACATAACAATTACCTTCAAATGTAACACACAGAGCCATCACGTAAGCAATAACATACAAATTGTACCACATCCCAAATATAACCTTGTTTTAGTCAGCATTGAGATTAATAGTGACCTCTAACAACTTGTAACTTCCTGCAGCAGACAAAGCTTAGTGACAGGTCTTTCCAAGATGCTTGTCTTTGTCTGGAGACGCACAGAGCGTACAAAGCCTTTTCTGTCTGGGAAAGTTTCCAACACTCTACCAAGAAGCCAGGATCCACGTGGAGCTCCAGAATCCACTACAACAACAATGTCTCCGGGAAGGAAATTTCTCCTCTCTTGATTCCATTTTGTCCGCTCTTGAAGTAAAGGGAGGTACTCCTGTACCCATCTTTTCCAGAAAAGATCTGGGATGTATTGGACTTGTTTCCATCTCCTTTTAACGTATACATCGTTCTTGCTAAAGAGTCCAGGTGGTAAGACTGGTTTACCTTTCATCAACAGAATGTGGTTAGGAGTGAGAGGTTCGAGATCGTTGGGATCATCTGAAAGCTTAGTGAGAGGACGATCATTCAATATGGCCTCGACCTCGCACAACACTCTGTGGAGTCCATCATCATCCAAGATTTGCTGATGTAATACAGAAGTGAGTACTTTCCTGACCATCCGGATGACACGTTCCCAGACTCCGCCGTGGTGCGATGCTGAAGGCGGGTTAAAGTTCCACTGAACACCTTCCTGCAGTAGAACTCCCTGTATCCGACTGTGATTCAAGGATGTTACTGCTTCCCTCAGCTCTTTCTCTGCTCCAACAAAATTTGTGCCATTATCTGAACGCATTGAAACCACTTGTCCTCTTCGGCTGATGAACCTTCGTAAAGCATTAATACATGCATCCGTATCCAATGATGGAGCCACTTCCAAATGGACAGCTCTGCTGGCCAGGCAGGTAAAGATGACACCATAACGCTTACAAAGACTTCTACCTCTCCTTACTTCGATAGGTCCGAAGTAATCTACTCCGACATTTGTGAAAGGAGGGAGATCAGGAAGAACCCTTTCCTTTGGTAGGTTGGATTTTTTGTTCGCCTACAGTTCCCTTATATCGCCTACAGAAACAACATTGCGATATAATTTTCCTCACAGCTGAATTGGCACTTGTTATCCAAAACCTTTTGCGCAGCCTTGACAGTGTATGATTTCTTCCACTGTGGCCCACTTGTTGGTGAATGTGCCTCAATATGAGTGTGGAGATGTATTGATCTTTTGAGAGAATGAGAGGATGCTTTGTCTCTTCTGGCAGAGCTGCCTTACTCAATCGACCTCCAACTCTCAAAAGTCCATCTTTGAAGCATGGGTCTAGTTTGTAGATGACGCTGGCTCTCGCTACAGACTTTCCAGCTGACAGTGCGTCAATTTCTTCTTTAAACCTTTGTTGCTGACAGTAGCGAACAATAGAAACTTCAGCCTCCAACAGATCATCTGGCAACAAGGTTTGACCTCCTAATGCACTTTTGGCTTTTTTCATCTCCAATGATACATACTTGGATGCATCATCTGCATCTTTTCTGTGAACCTCAAGCGCATGTAATTCTCTCCTCCTTTCTACCAACTGTAGAAGAGTCCTTTTCCATTTGAGAAACCATGCGACTGCCACCTTCAATCTCCTCCAATCAGAAAAATGTGCTATGAGCTGGTCTGTAGCATCAGGTGAGTCTTTGGTTATGATTGTATTTACTGTGACATCCTTCTTGACTTCTGGATCATCAACTCCCATTGTTGCTTCCGTGGCATCAGAAAGCCAATCCTTTTCTGGTTCATACAGAAACTTTGGGCCCTCAATCCATCTACCACCATTCAGCAAATCTCCAACTTTCATACCTCTGGAGGCATCATCAGCAGGGTTCTCCTTAGTATGGATATACCTCCACTGTGAGACATGAGTTGCATCTCTGATTGTTGTCACCCTATTTGCCACAAACGTGTGGAAGCGTTTGTCCTCGTTCTTTATGTACTTCAACACTGAAGTGCTGTCCGTCCAGAAAATTGAGTGATCCAACGGTAGATCTAATTCTGCTCTCAACATGTGATCTACACGGACGGCAAGAACAGCAGCTGTCAGCTCCAGACGGGGAATGGTTACCTGTTTGAGGGGGGTGACTCTGGCTTTGCCCAGCAGAAACGAGACATGGACACTGCTTTTGCTGTTCTCAATCCTGAGGTAGGTAACAATGCCAAATCCCTCCTGGCTAGCATCAGAGAAGTGATGCAGTTGCGCCTTAGTGAGCTGTCCAAAGTGTTTGGGCTTAATGCACCTCTCAACTTTAAAAGAATCCATCCCTTTCAGGTCTTCCAGCCATCTTATCCACTGATTGCCAATGTCTGTAGAAGGTTGTTCCTTTAACATCATCTTGAACTTAAATGAGTCTGACTCCACACACCACTGCAGCCCAAGTGCTCTCTCTACTGGAAGCTCATCTCTATCCAGATCCAATTCTCTCCAATCCTTAGCCCTGTGCTCCTCTTCAATGGTTTGCAAGACTGCACGGCTGTTACTGACCCACTTTGTCAGAGTGAAGCCTCCTTTCTGACAGATGTTGTTAAGAGCTTGGACCATGGCAACCGCCTCCTCTTCTGAGGGCAAGCTCTTCAAGCAGTCATCCACATAGAAATTTCGTTTGACTGTTTCCACCACCTGTGGCGAAAAGTGAGCACTATTGTCCTCAGCTGTTTTCCTCAGTGCATAACTGGCACAGCTTGGGGAAGAGACGGCACCGAACAAGTGAACTGTCATTCGATACTCCACTATCTCTTGACTCACATTGCCCTCAGGCCACCACAAGAATCGAAGGAAGTCTTTGTCTTCTTCGGCCACCTTGACCTGGTAGAACATAGACTGTATATCCCCCATGAATGCTATGGGCTCCTGCCTGAATCTTGTAAGGACCCCAAACAGGGAACTAGTGAGGTTGGGGCCTTGAAGAAGCTGGCTGTTAAGCGAGGTTCCTTTAAACTCAGCTGCACAGTCGAACACAACACGTAAAGTGGCCTTTTTGGGATGACGTACAGCGTGGTGGGGTATATACCAGAGCTTTCCATTTCCACAGTCCAGCTGATGGCAAGGCACCCTTTCTGCATAGCCATTCCTGATAACATCTGTGAAGAAGCTGGTATATTCCTTGTGATATAGCTCATCTTTCCTGAACTTCCCTTTTAATCCCATCAGCCTTTGCTTGACCATTGAGAGATTATTTGGAAGAGTGGGCAGATTTTTCCTGAAGGGCATTCTCAGGCTGTAATGTCCATCCTGAAGCTTTGCTGACTTGTCCATTATCTCCAAGAACCTGAGGTCCTCTCTTGACATTGCCCTTTCCTCTGAACTCTTTTCATTGAAGTCATGGTTGTATTGGTTGCTTAGCATTTCCTCCAACTTGCATACAGAGATCCTATTTACAGCAGCCACTGAAAACCCTGTTTTAGGTTTGCTGTTCTCTCCGTCTCGAAGGGGACCATTAACCACCCAGCCTAATACAGTTCTTACGGCATATGGGCCGTTCCCCTGGCTGTTGACAACCTCCCACGGCTCCAATACCTTGGGGACGTTGGTACCAATCAACAAGTCAACATTGGCATCTATGCAAGGAATTTTGACGTCAGAGAGGTATGGCCACTTTGCTAGCTCTTCCTGTGTGACAACATTGCTAATGGTCACAGGCATTTTACTTTGAGTGAGAACTTCTGGTAGTCTGTAAAAGAAGTTACTGTCAAAACCAGCAACCTCCAGACCATTCAGGGCACTAGTAGCAACAACCTTCTCTTGTCCCATAGTGCGTAAAAGGAAGTTAGTTCTTCTTCCAGTAATGTTCAACCTCTGCATAAGACGCTCTGAACAGAATGTAGCTGTACTGCCAGGATCAAGAAACGCATATGTTTGAAGGATTCTGTCTCCTTTGATGGCTTTAACCTGGACTGGCAGAATGGACAGGATGCTGTCCTCCTTTCCGGCCCCTGTATGACCACAAGTTTCTGAGGAAGCTGGTGTGATGTATGGTTTTTCCTTTGATTGTTCACTTTCTGTGCTGGCTCTTGGCTTCGAGATATGAAGAACAGTTGGATGGTTTTGACCACAAACTTTGCAAGTCAAGCGCCTGTCGCAATCCTTGCTCCTGTGTCCAATACACAGGCATCCAAAACACGCCCCTTTCTCCTTTAAAAAGACAATTTTATCACAATGTTTCTTCTTTTCAAGCTTTGGACACTCGTCCAATGGGTGAAACTGAGAACAGCACACACAAGTGTGTTTAGAACTTTTCAAGGAATCCTGCCTTTTTGGGACTGACCATGAACTCCCAGATTCCTTGGTTGTGTCAACAGCTGTAACTGTAGTTGCAAAGCTGTTACCTTTGACTCTGCTGAACTTGGGCTGTGACTTGTTAACACTCTTCATGGCTAAACCACATTGTGTGTCCTGGATGTCTCCAAAAAGAGGGTCAGAAACAATCTTTACCTGACGTTCAATGAACATGACAAGATCCTTGAATCTCGCTCTGCAGTTGTACCTCTCCAAGATCTCATGTGCTTTTGTCCTCCATCTTTCTCTGAGCTTGAATGGAAGTTTTGTCATTATTGCTCTCATATTGGTTGGCATGTCGAGTTCTTGCATATATTGAAGCTCCTCCATGACATTGCAACAACCACGCAGAAACAGAGCAATGGCTTGTAGTGCCTTTACGTCCTCTGACTTTATTGCAGGCCAAGCCAGGGCCTTCTCTATGTAAGCCGCAGCAATCCTGTACTCATTTCCAAAGTGCTCTTGTAGAAGCTCTTTAGCCAGTTGGTATTCTCTGTCAGGACTCATGTGCTGACAACTCCTCACCAGCTCTCTTGGCTGTCCTCTTGTAAACTGTTCCAGAAAATAAAGGCAGTCAGCTTTGTTAGCTTTTGATTCAACACCATGCTCAAAAGCTTTAATGAAGTTTCTATACTGAAGTGGATCACCGTCGAACACTGGGATGTCTCTAGATGGTAAAGACATGAGACGTTGCTGTTGAACGAGAGCTTCTGTTATTTCATTCTGTCGATGCATTATAGTGACTATGTCTCCTTGCATTTGTAGAGAATGTGTATGCTGTTGTTGCTCAACATGAGCCATAGGCAAAGAGGGGGTTTGATGTTGTTCTGTTCCATGCCATTCAGTCTTGTTTTCCAACTTTGTCTCATGATTTGATCCAAAGATGCATTGCTTCCTGTTTGCACCAGGCTGAGTGTTCTGTGCACTTGTTTCATTATGACATACAGGGGAATTCCTTTGTTGCTGTGTGCTCCATGTAAAGGGTTCATATGTCTTTGCTGCAGGATTGAGACTTTTTGATGTTGTTTGTTGTCCATTTTTCCTTTCAAAATAAGAATTCATCCCATTTGATGATGCTTCGGAGTCTCCTGAACAATCTGAAGCAGCTTGTAAAACAGCCAGTTTTGCTGTGGATGCAGCTATTTCAGCATCCAGGGTGAGCTGCTCCCTTCTTCTTCGTAACTGTTCCTCCTGGGCCTCCAAAGCATGCTTTTCCTTAAGTATTGCAACACGAGCAAGAAGTGCAGCTTTTTCTGCCTGTACTTTGATGCAGGAAGAGGATTTGCTTTTACCACTGGCTGCACTTTTGCGGTTAGAGTGTTTACTGGTAACATTTGATATGCTGTCATCAGGTCTGACATCATCAAAAGGGTTAACATCAACTTCAAGATTCACATCAACAGCCACATCATCATTATTGTCATTGTTTGTCAACCAATTTTCAACATCAGAAATGAAACCCTTCTCAGCAAGCATTTTTGCAGAAAACCATGTATCTTGTTTATCCCTTTCATCAGTGGGCATTAAAGGCACCAGAGAATCATGCACAACTTTTGCTTCCCCACACAGACAAACCATTTTTTCAAGTGTACATTTTACCTCTTTCACCCTGCTGCGCTGCATGAGCTCCGGAGTTATTTTTCTTAAATTTCTGGCCTTATTTAATTTATCTTTTCTTATATTTTGTAGCCTTTCTACCTTTTCAGCCAGAGCTTTGTAAGTTAATTTAACAGATCTTTTACCCTTTACAGACTGTGTTTCATTAACGTTACCCATTTCCGCTGCAGCCGCAGCAGGATCAGCTGTTCGAGCCGCCGCCGGATCAGCTGTGCGCGCAGCTGCCTGCTCGTCAATTTTACCGTCCATTATGTCCCCGTTTTGTTTATATTGTTCCATAACGCACGTCCAGCACGAACATTACAATCGATCACAAAGTTCAGTCTGATTTCGCAACGATCAGTTTATTTTTGGCGACCAATGCATTGGGATTACGCTCGCAAAGTTGTGTGCACACATTTAAACATGGCCATAAACCTGGTAGCGCTACACATACCTCGTAGAGCCGGTGGGCGCCGTTGAGTTGGACCGGTCTGATAACGATACCTTTTGGAACACGCTGTCTGATGATCGGCGTCCTCCTTGTAACGAACAATACACCCGGCGTCCTCCTTGTAACGAACCATGCACCCGGCGTCCTCCAGCGAGCCAAACAAGTCTTGGGGAATTCAACGTTGAATCTGCCTCTATGCAACGATGGCGTTCTTTCAGCTTCCAATTGTCCAATTTAAAGCGAAGTTTTTGACTTATGGCTCCCCGTCGGGGAATCGAACCCCGGTCTTCCGCGTGACAGGCGGAGATACTGTCCACTATACACACAAATGGCTCTAACATCAAACATCAATGACTTCTTTGCGATGAGACCATTAACCTACCCCTCTTCAAGTAGAGAGTGTGACGCACACACACTCAGACATATCTTTCTACCACAGTTTATGTAAAAGAGTATAACGTCACTGGAAAAACTTCCACCTCAAGTATGCAAATATGGGCGCATATGTGTGTAATATACTTTGTCACAAGGTTTAACTTTGGATTTCTGCCTCAGATTCAAAATTTGTCCATATACCTATAAAGGTGCTATCTGTAAAACACTGTGTTTCTTTAAATATATACAAGTTAGTATTTGTGTTCTCAGCTCACTGCTGCAGCTGAAGTTTGACAGAGGCCAGATGGTCGCAGAGTACCAGCACCACCATGTGGATAACAGGAGTATTACAGCCAGACAAATATAGACACATTGGCACATTGATGAACACTGACAGGAACACTTAGTCCTTAGTCTTTTTATTTATTTAACAACGTACACAAATGCACACAGGCACCCGTGTCCACTCGCTTCATTTCTAACCAAAGATGTTCAGAAGACTCAGGGATGGGCATGCTGCTGGTAGAAGAAGTTATAATGCCATTTCTTTTGTTTAAAAGCAGACTTAAAAGAGACTTCAGGATTTTTTTCAGTTCATGTGATCCAGCTTTCATCAAGTGAAATAGATAACTCCGCTGTCAATAAACTATAAACACACATTAAGATTCAACCATGGCAACTGTTATTGCAATGTCTTATTTTTCTATTTTTCATATTTCAATTATTTTTGGGGAAAAAAGAAGATCAAGTTAAAAAAGTGAATCTCAGACAATGAGACCTCTACCTGGGGACCTCTAGTAATTTGTAATAAATGCGGAGGTCGTCTGTGATCTTCATCCCGTGCGAATCTGCCATGTCCGTAATCTGTAAAGTAAAAATTCTACCTCAAATGACCTACCATATTTCACTAAACACAGGTTATGTGATAATATTAGTCCCGTGCGAATCGGCATGTCGGTGATTTGGGGTAGTGTTTTGTGGTTTTTTAAGGTTTTTTGTGTTCTCCGCACCTTTTTTCTGCCTTTTCCCGGTCCAGAATTATGGAGGCTGCATTGGCAATTATAAATGAAAGTTTTGACAGCATTTTGGGTGCACATTCAGGAGGCTCATCTACACAGCATGGAGACTCATTCACAGAAAGAGCAAACTCAAATCCATCAGTAGAGAGAAATCTCCAAAGATGATTAGATGGATTACATGCATGGAACATTTTTCTATCTTTTACGCATAGTTTACACAGAGCCTGGTGTTATACTAGTAGTGTCTGTCTGTGAATGGCTCAGTGCGAGTGAGGAGAGAGAGAGAACAAGGGGAGTGTGTGTTCGGCAGGTGTGTGTGAGAGGCACGTTACTGATGTCGGGGACCGGAGCAGAATCAGAGCAGAGAAACTAGTCAGCATCTGAAGTGTATACCGTTTGAGCTCTGTGTACGTAATAAACGGCCCGACACCTCAAGTAACAAGCCGGTGACGGCTACAACTTCGGCCCTGAAGCAGACCAATCAGTCTCCGCTGTGGTCGGAGTGCCGAAGCAGGAAAGGTTAACACTTGACATCATATCCGGTGTATAATGTCAGTAAATTCGAGTTAACCGCGTACTACATACTACTATCTAAATCAGTATACAGTATATACTGTATACTGCATACTGAGTTCAACAGTAGTATGTAGTATGACAGCCAGTCGTCGGTTATTTTGCAGTATGCTTGGCACGGTTAAACTGGTTTTACTCAGCTGTGAATAATATGTAGAAATAGAGCAAGCGAAGCACCCTGTAATTGCAGCTGCTTGTCCAGCTGTGACACATACACTGTACAGTCTACAAAGCAGGAAGATACGAGGTGGTAAGACATACAAATATATGAACATGTCATATTTGTTATTGGTTCATAATGTGGCCAGATATTAAGTCACCGCCACCGACGAGTTCAAACAGCTGCGCTCCAGCATTTTGATCTCTGACCTGGCACTTTGCATTGTGGGAAACAGTACGCGAGGTAGACTGGTCCGATGCATACTGTACATTTTTCCCGAATCAGTATGACATCCTGGTATTTTTGGCATACTGCGGATCTCGCAGTTGTTCGCATACTGCATACTGCATACTGCATTTTGGCCAAATCAGTATGTACTAGTAGTATAGTATGCGGTTTCGAAAACAGCCACTTCGCTTATCCCGTGCGAATGCGCCACACGAAACACAGACGTGGTGGGGTCATTTCTAAATCACATGAGGTCCCCAGGTAATACTAGTCCCGTGTGAATAGGGCTTGTGTGTATTTATTAATGGGATAATAGTGATAGTGTGGGTGTATGGGGGACCTTGACACTGTCTCCAGAGCTGCCTGTGTTCCTACTGTAACACATGTGCCCAGATCCCTGCAAAGACAGAAACCTGTTGTTCTGAAGAGTCATGGGAAAATCTGGAAACAGTAAAAGAGTAAAAATGCACAGGTCTGGGGTGCTGGTGGTGCGGGGATTGGTGCGTGCGCACCATGTGTGGAGGCTGTAGTCCTCCTAGCAGACGGCCCAGGTTCAGGTCCAACCTGTGGCTCCTTTCCCGCATGTCATTCCCCACTATCTCTCTCTCCCTGATTTCCAGCTATGTCCACTGTCCTGTCTCTGACGCACAAAAGGCCCAAAAATAAATATTTAAAAACATTTTTTTTTAACTGCACAGATATGATCAAATAACAAAGAAGGAACAGAAGTCAGACAACAGTTGTGAGATCACAATGCACAACAATGCATTTTATAAAACCAGGAAGTTCCATTGAGATTAAAAAATCTCTCTTACAAGAGAGACCTGGCAAGATAGCAGATAAAGAAGTGAGGACAGAGTTAAATGTTTGTAATTATACATGGTTATAAAATGAACCTGAAAAGTTCCAGAATGTTCTTGACATTTTCAGTTTCAGCAAAATATATTGAAATCACTGTGACTCTTATTCAGAGCTTTCAAGTGACGTCAAACTCTTATGGAACCGCCCACCTGGAGGGCAAGAAAGTCTCTCTACCACTGTACACTACTGAGAAGTGACGTCATCCATTGTCAAAGCCCCTTATAAATCACTATAATGACTCTTTTTTTCTGACTTTGATGTCTTGTAAAAGAAAATTCTTCCATAAGTAGAGAATGATTCTGATATGGTTGGACTTAGTACTTCCTAGACAACATGCACAGGTACTATGAAGTACTTTTTACTGTGTACTTTTTGAGAAATCCACTGTCAAGCTCCCTTACACAGCACAGCTCTCTGCAGTGTTTTGAATGTGACAGTACCAATTTGATACGCTCTGTCACAGCTACATGTTGCACTTTTAATATTTTGCAATAAACACACATACAAGCATTTTTCAAATATGAATAATCTTTCACGAATAAAAAATTACTATTGACATCTTTTTACATTTATTATAAACATTAACATTTTCTTAGAACATACATATGAAATTACAAAGACTATGAACAACAACTATATACATCTATCTTTTTTCTTCAAATTTGAACCAATACAAATATTAACAAAGATTTAAACAAACAAAAAATACAGCCATCAAATTAAAAATATGAGATACATTTTGTCCGGCGCGCTCACATGTCTTTATTTGGTAAGACCACATGACATTTGTGTTTTATTTTCTGCCCGAACTGCAAAGAGCACAATCCCAATTGTTCACCCTTGCATGTTGGAGTTGTTGTTCATCCATGGCTAGGCACTGCTCATGGTACCATCTTTGGCATGTGTCACACTGTTTCTATAAAATAAAATGTGCAAACCTTTATCAACTTGTCAGGAATAGAGAATCTTATGGAATAGAGAAACATTTCTATAGGCAGGGCAATCTATACACATAATCATCTTCTATTTAAGTTTGTATGTGGGAATTTGTGTCCACTACATTACTCTTTGCAAAAGTTTGCAGCATGTTTGCAATAAAATGCAACTCCTTATAATGTAATTGTATTATCTACTCAACAACTGAGCTCCTATCTCCCATGAGAAGACTTAATTATAATATCATTATTGAGCATATGCATTTATTTTTTAATTTGTGGGGGGAATGATGAAGAAGAGGTTGGTTTTTGAAAGAGTAATCTCTGGTAACACTCTGGTAAAAATTCTTGTAATTTCAAGCATTCTTTTTTTCCATATGTGCCATAAACTTGCTTACTTTCTATATCTTTGAATTATTTAAAAATATTTTCTTAAAGTATCAAGGGGTTGAGGCTGGACTGAATTTCATTGTGTAGTGATCTGCAATGACAATAAAGGATCCATCCATCTATAACTAACAAAGACCTTGGCCCTCCAAATCCTTCATGAATACTGAACGAGAGGTCTCGTCCTTAACTATTCGAATAGCAGAATTTAATGTGTTTGACTCTTTTGAGCGTGTGAAGGTATGATTTTTTATGACATTGCTTATGTTTATGATACATTAAAGGAAGAATATGTGATTTTTTGATCCAGCAGATGTCGCCCTTGAGCACCAGCATGAAACCAAAACAACTCGAGCTGCATTGTTGTGTTAGCATGCTAATGCTAGCGCTCTTTTGTTTGCTCGTAGCTTCACACTGCATGTAAATTTACACAAAATGACCATGATCTAAAAATGCTTATGTGACATTCAAATAAGCAGTGAGTACAGTATGTTATTTTTCTTTTCTATAGTCCCTCACTTACAAACAACTTTTATAAGCAAGGGGATGATCCGGCCGGCCGTCCCGTCCATGTAAACACAGTGTAGATACGGCTCAGACAACATCACAGACAGTGGGACTCGGGTGTCACACTCATTGTAGACAGTCATGACTCACAGTTATTTTCAGAGGATATACTGGATTTCTGCTATATTTACAGTATGTGTTAAATGTTGCACATTCAGCCTTTGAGACCAAATTTTAATTTAGGAACATCTCTGTATAGAAGTGCTGCCGGTTTGTGCCAAAAGTACAGTTCAGCTCAATACATGACAGTAATGTGAAGGCTGAAACTGATTTGATGCGTTACATTAACGCTCACTGGACTATTTTCTGTTTACATTGCACTCTGTTTTAGACTGCAAATCATGCGCACATCTGCACAACTGCACAGCTCCTCAACATCAAAGTCAGAAAAAAAGACTCATTATAGTGATTTATAAGGGACATTGACAGTGGATTTCTCAAAAAGTACACAGTAAAAGTACGTCATAGTACCTGTGCATGTAGTCTAAGAAGTACTAAGTCCAACTATATCAGAATCATTGTCTACTTGTGTAAGAACATATATATATATATTTTTTTTTTCCCCAGGAAAACACCTTATTTTGAAAAACGGAAGTTACCGTAGACTCGCAGTATTATTCTCAAACTAATTTCACCGACCTCCGAAGCTATTCCCTGAACATTATTTTGTTTGTTCCCGTTTCATACACGTGTATCTCATAGCCAGTTTTATGGTAAGACTTCGGCATTTATCACTTTTCCCTGGAAAAGGAGATTAATAACGGACTCGCTCTCTCTGTCTGTTACTCCTGCTCGCTCTGCAGTCCGGAGCATTTACCATAAAGATCAGAATACGTGGGCACTTCAAATTTAGGGGCGGCTCACTTCACCATGTAAACTCGAGGAGCGGCTGGCTTCACCGCAGTGGCTCAACGCCGGTGTGCGCAACCTACACTTAGTGTGGATGTGAGGAGACGGTCTGGGCCATTACGCATGACGGAGATGATTGTTTTTTATTTGCACGGCCCGCGGGCCGTATGTCTGACATCCCTGCAGTATGGGACTATTGGACTATGTTAAATTAATTTATGTATTTAGAATATGCTACACATTTAAAAGCTGCAACATTAAAACCAAAATGTTCATTTTAATTCATCCAACCACTATCTATCCTTGGAAATGTACAATAATATTATTATTAAATATGTTTTAGATTGACCCCCTTGCATAATAAGCACTTTAACCATTGGTGCTCTCAATTGTGTGTGTGTGTGTGTGTGTGTGTGTGTGTGTGTGTGTGTGTGTGTGTGTGTGTGTGTGTGTGTGTGTATGTATGTGTGTGTGTGTTTTGTTAAAACTATTTTTCTTTTACTAGTTTATCATATTCAATGCATGACCCCTAAAGAGTGGAAATACAATTTTCTTATTTTCCCTCTACTTAAAAAAAATACGTACATAATGTCGAAGAGTTCATGGTTTTTATTTTGAAAGAGTTAACTTGCACTATATTCCTTTAAAAGTATATTTAAACATTTTGCGTTTGATTCATTTTTTCTAGCACATGAACTGCATATTTTGGATAATGAAAAGTAGCTTCATAAAATTAGAAAAAAAAACGCTCTTACTCTTACAGTCCATGGTTACTGTACTGACTACAGGACCTTTACTTTGAAGGTTTGACACGTTTTACTTCCTGGATCACTGATGTACTTGTTTTCTATGGGAGCCACAGACAGTTGTACCTTACCAGAAACGCGCCATTGTGTGAAAAACACATTGTAATTGTTTATTTGACGTTTCTCCACTCCTCGATACAGGATACCTTGTTTGGGTCGGAACATGTACCGTCCAGGTAAACCTCCACATGGTCCACCGCCGTACGGACCTCCACCTCCCCTCGGCCCTCCTTTCGGTATCGGTGGGCCCTGTAGACTTCCTCCTCCTGGACACTTGCCCCCTGGACCATTTTCGACACCACCACCGGACTTCCTCCACAACAGGTCACCTTTCATCACTGTAAGTACCCAATAGTCGAGTAAAAATAAACCAGCAAGCTAACAAGATAGCATTATGCTAAAAGCAAACTGCTATAAGGTTAGACCTGTTTTTAGACAAAGCTATCTAAACACAACATTATCTAATGTGCATTTTATGTTCGATTGATCTTCATAATGTTCAGAAATTAAGAATACAGATTATAATCTCTGACCTTTTGCTGACGTCATCATATGACCCAGGTTTATGTTTAGAGACCACAGACCCACACATTTACTACAGTCAGAGTCAGGTACACATACAAAGAATATTTCTTTGTGTTTTAGTGCAAATACGATTAAATCAAAGTAGAATAAATTAAAAACAAGCTATTCTACAGTAGTATTCTTACTGCCAAGAAACTTAAATAGAGTGAGATAAACAACAATATACTATTGTTATATACTATATCTACTAAAGGATTAATGGAGATGTACAATTGTACAGGAATGTGCAAGATAATTGAGATGTGCAGTGTGAACATAGAAACAGTGTTAGATTTAAACATACAATACTTGAGTCCAGTGTGCATTAATGCTGGTATCCCTGAATCTTCAGGCTCCTTCATGGAATAACATCAAAGTTGTCCAGCATGCAGTCTTAAAAAAAAGAACAATCTTTTAAAAAATAGTAATGTTAAAAAAAACTCAGAAATAATTTGGCAAATAGGTATGCTGAAGTCAAATACAAACAATTAAATGTGATTTTTAAAAAAAGTCCAGTAATGAATTGCATGTTTCAGATATGACACAGGGATACAGCACAGGAACAGGTGACCCTGTGTAGTACTAGTAAGTACTGATAGAGACCATTGTACCACTGTAGAGAAACAGCATTATGCTGTTTATATAGTAAGCTGCATGTGGCAACATTCACATGTAAAAAATAGTTGAAAGGGAAATAAAATCTTACATCTATACATCAGTAATACAACCTGAGCATGAGAACTAGACAGGGGCATCATGTGAGCAACACCTTGTCATTAACATCAGTATTTTTGTAAACCTAATTTTAAGATCATATTAAATGTGTCTTCAAGCAAATAACATTTTTATGTGTGTTATGTCTTGCATAAATATGCTTAACTGTTATCAGTAGATAATAAGTAGTTAGGATTTTTAAGGTTGTCGTGCACTGCACAAGAACTGTTTAAACTAGGGCTGGGTGATATGGACCAAAAATAATATCTCGATATTTATTAGCAGAATAGCGATAAACAATATAAATCTTCATATTTTTATTGTTTTTTTAAGAAATAACAAAAAGTCAGTACAGTGTTTCCCCTACCATTATTATTATTACCATTATTAGGGGGGCGGCCACTGTTTTTGTGCTTTTTGTGCCTTTATTGTAGGGATATGATAGTGGATAGAGTCCGTAAGCAGGGAAAGAAGTCATTTAAGGATACCTTTCCAATAGAAAAGGACAGCTGTCATTAAAAGTAACACATGAACACCAAGATTACTTCAAGTGTTTGTGTCGGCGTGTCGGCATGTCCCCCCACCCCCCCAACGCTGTAAACCTAAGGGAAACACTGCAGTACTTGTCACAAATGTCACCCAGGCACTTTTATGAACAGCCACACTTTATGCACAATGGCGACATGATCATGAAAAAGGACAATAGAATAAACTACTAGTTTGTGAAATAATACATTTTATTGAATAAAAATGCTCCTTAGATAAAATAAGATCAATAAAAAATGTTCCTTTCCTGCATAACAAAATTCACACAGCTGTGTATTTTGTTATGCAGGCATATTTTGAGATCTGCTCAGATAGAGAGGTGTAGCCGGGTGAGGAGTGTTTGAACCGTGTGAAAGTAGTGAAAAGCTCTCGTGACATTGGACAGCTCTTTGCTTTGATAATTGAAAAACATCCATGAACCCAGAGAGTAGTCAAGGTATAAGTAACTCTTAACTAGGGCTCAACGATATTGGAGAAAAAAGTGACATTGCAATATTTTTTCCACTGTCCGTACACCTCTCTTGTAAATGCACTGATTGAGGTGCCTTGTTCCAATCAGAACTGAAGCTTATCATGGTTTTGTTGTTAATGTACAGCTGCTTGCTGCTGATGCTGTGCTGAACTCCTATAAATAATGGACTATCGAGTGGAACTTTTAAAAAAGGAAGTCGTAGTCCTGGTGTTTGTTTCTGTAGGGTTAGGGATAGGGGTTAGGGTTAAACCTTGAGTGTAATCAAACTCATCAAGTAAGAGTGCTGCAGAGGAAAGTGACATTAGTTTTTTCATCTTTGCCTCTGACGTCTTGTGGCTGTTTTACACTCGGGGAAACATTTATCCAAGTGAAGTGATGAGAAGTCGGCAAGCCTCTCTGAATGAGGGCTTTCCTGATCCTGCAAGGGAGCCCGCTTTACCGGTAGGATATATTGCACCCAGATAGCGAGCGGCCTTCAATAGCCATGTAGCTATATAGCTTGCTTGCCAATGCCATGAAAACAAAGCCAGCTAGACAACAATGTCATGTACATGAGATCAGAGTAATTATGCAGTCCCGCCAGCAACTGGACAGAGAGGTCTACTGCAGGTGCTTTGCATGTTAATGACGGTACTGTGTGAGAATTAAAAGGGTGTGGTGGACGCCCTCAGCACACAGACTGTGCATGTACAGTGTACTGCAAAAACTCAAATGTAAGCAAGTGTAATTGTCTAGTTTAAATCTTCTATAAATCACATTAATCAGACATGTTCAAGACATGCCCTGCTCTAAACCTACAAGGCATGTAAAACTCTGACTACAAAGTTACAAAGTATTGTAACAATAACTGACTTTTGGTCCTGCAATCAATTACGCATTTTTAATGCAACTTCAATGTTGCACTCCGGCAGCGATGCAGTTACTTTCTACAAACTTCACATTTTCCCTGACAACGAACAGCTTGCTGAAATTTGTCAGCAAAGTATGGATCAACTGCTTCCATGAAGTGCAGTGGTTTTTGTACCTAGTTTACAACAAATTTGGTAAGTGGAAGCTTTTTTTGTTCTTATTAAAGAGAAATAGTACAAGTTATTTGTGAGCGTTTTTTTATGCCACATAATTCCAAATATAAGTAATTATTACTTTTTATGACTATTCTAAAATTAAGTTTCTCCTATTTTTTTTATGCGATTTATTCAAATATATTTTTGTGTAATCTAATATCCTTTTAATATATCACTTTTCTTTACATTGTTTCCAATTTTTGCAGATAAAAGTTAAATGATTCAAGCTTAGGCTAAATCGTTGGACCAAGAAGAAAGTGTTTGCTGAGTTCCTCTACTCCTGAGGAAAAGGATGAAGAAAGCTCCCGCTGCTTGACATCATTTTTATGAGTGCAAAGGTTCAAGGAAAGTATTTGGCATTAAACCTGTCCTTGCCTTGTTTAATATGCATCTTCTTGCAGATAAGTGAGACTGGTCTTTCCCAGGAAATATTAAAATCTCAAAAGCAGTGAAAGAGGAGCATGAGCAGCTGAGCCTGTCATCACTTCAGTAGAGTCACATGGAGGGCTCAGAACTGACAATGAAGACTGAAATGTTTTGTGGAGCTCATTAATGCAGAGAAGAAAAATGATCTTGGCTTTTAAAGCTGATGCTAATTGATGAATCATGTTTCAGACCTGAACAGAATGTGTTTTATGTTTAGCTGAAAACTTTGTTGGGGATTTTTTGAGTATACATTCGTATCAGTTTTACTAAGGCCAAACGTTTTTTAACCATACTAGTGGCATAACCCCAAAGGGCCAGTCACACAAGAAAGTTAAGGATTAATGTTTATTCTCATGTCTTTAGTAAACATGTGATTTCTCAATACTTAAAGAAGCTGCAAGGATAGTTAATTACTAAAACCAGCAAGGTAACCACTATGTACAGTTGTAAAATAGCTTTCTGTGCTTCATAGAAACAGAGTATTCTAAGCTCATTCCACTGTACACGATTTAGTTGAATTGAAGTTGGAAAAGCTAAGAAAGAGTTATTGAACTTATTTACTTTCATTTTATAAACTGTGATTGCTTTCTTCATGAATGACCCGAAAACTATGCTACTGTTTTTTTAAGCAACACTGTCCAGACAACTTCTACAGAAAGTGCTCTGCGTCTAGAATTGTCATTATTATTTTATTTCTACAGCTGCCTTTTATTAAATGATTTAGATGTGCTATCGTAACACCCACATTAATCATATAACACTGCACTGTATCTTTCACATTGTCTTTAACTTTTTACATTTCAGCTTCTGTTTTTATTATCTTCTCTTGAACATTTTAATACTTTATTTTTATGACTTGAAAATCTCCTTTGCATTTGTTTCTTCTAGTTAAATTAAAATTGATGTTTAAAAAAATATGGTATGACTTCACCTGAGGACTTTTAAATGTTGCTCCGTCAGTCCCAACACTTTGTCCAGTGGATTATTTATCACGTATTGGCTTGATTTTCTCAAGGACTAAAACAATGGGTTGTTCCAAGTGATTTTTCTATCTTTTTTTTTTCTTTTAGTTTATACAATCCATGAAAATGGTAGACATTTGATTCAGGTCTACTGTAACTCAAAACCCCAAGCAGTAATTGATAAGTTGTTCATTCATCAATACATTTTACAAGTTAAAAAGAACAATTTTGACCTTTGCTACTGGAAATAATTCTTACAGCCAACATCTACTAACTAAAGGATGGATTTTTTTTAATTAAGTAACAGTAGTTATAAAAGACTGTTTTCTTTCCCCTTGACCATTTCATATGCCTCATTTATGTTGCATGAATGGCATCATTTGTTTTATTTGTGTGTGTAATCTTTGAAAATGGTCCCCATTTTGCTGTGTCTTGTTTTATCCCACAAAAGGAATTAAGACATGTTATTGTAAATATATCAAAGAGTTTAAAGAAAACCCTGTTTTCTGTCATCATTTTAAATTTGGTCCAATACCGGGCTGCGACACATTGCACCACTACTATACATTTTACCAATACTGACAACAATGCAAATATTTCATACTTAAACTGTCTTGAGTCTGTGTAATGCTGGAAAAGTGTTGTATGTGTATCATTGTTTGTTATGGTGTAAAGTTGTGAGTGTGTTAACACACATCTGCCATTTCTATGGATTAGCTTGATAAAGGAACCACATAGCATCTACAATAACTGTAATATCTCTTCTTGTGCTGCTTGTTTTTTCTCTTTAGTTATTAAATTCTGGTTGAGATTAATCACTCAAGACAAAGTTAAGCCGTTGGAGAAAGGCTTTACATTCTTATTTTTAGTTATACACATGCGGCTTTTGGTAGCAAGCCAAAAGCAGAAAGTACATTAAAAAAATAATGAACATTAAATAAATTTAAAAAAATAATAATTATATGTTGACTTTTGTGAAAAAAGTTGGAATGGTATTCTCTGGCTGTGTTTTCAGACGACATTTTTAGCTTGTTAATATTTCTTTAAACAATAATGAAACCATAAATCTTGTCTTAAAATCCTGATTTGATACTCTGTAACAACATCATTATATCAGGGTCTTGATGATTCTGGAGTTATCTGAAATTCAGGGTTTTCTGACCTTAAATGTTAACCCACAAGACTTATATTAATACTTTTGACAATATTCCAGCTCATTGATTGTATTTGTCACACATTTGGTTATTTTTACTAGCCCCTTGGTGTGTTTGCTGACTGTTATTTTTCTTATTCGTCACCATCTAAGATCGATATATTAGTAGACGATCTGTTTGCTCTGGAACCCTCCCTCACGAGTAGCGTCTAAATGCCCTGCAGGTGATCGGAGAGAAAGACACCCAACGCTACGTTTCCTTTTCAGCAGCATTGATTGAGCTGCAGTGATTCATCAATCAATCAATCAATCATTATTTGTATAGCGCCAGTTCATAACAAGTGGTATCTCGAGACGCTTTACAAAAGAGCATATGGGATAATATGTGAATCACATCCCTGATAATGACAGATCATCACATTACACTGGTTGGCTAATGTTTTCTCATTTAGGCAGATACGGTTCTCCATTATTTGTTGAAAGATTCCAAAGATTATTTACACTTTAAAACTACTCAGATGGTGTTCAGAAGAAACAGTATTTAAAAGCTTTAATTGGGTATCTAGTCAAGAAGTTGTTGGAATTGTTCTGGGTATTTAGGAAAGCCATGTAGTTGTAGATGATTGACAGTAAATGTAAAATGACCCGCTGGCAATTGTAAAAGTTACTGTACATTGTCTGTGTTGTAACCACAGATTATTTAAAAGTCGCTATTTTAAGCAGTTTGCAAATGTCAAAAACTGTGTTCACGTATTACTCCAAGACTTGCAAGCCCTTGATGGCGAACAATTGTCCAGTTTGAGCATTATCTGAAATATGCAGCAGCTCTGTCTTGTAAAGTACTATAACATGAATTCTGAACACTCTCAGTCCCATTCTAGCAGCTACCCTGTAGACCGTAGTACAGTGATTCCTTCGGGGGGCAGGCAGCAGATCGCAGAACCAATGCAGGTCCCACAGTGGAATCTCCCTCCTGTGAAACATCAACCCTCTGACAACAGGTATATATTTGATAATTGTGTGTAATGTAACTGTGGCTCTTCTAACCTTGAACAGTCGCACCAATGTACTTTTTGTTGTTGGTATTTGAAGCACCTGTTTTTGATTTTCAGTGATCGAGCTGGTGAGGAATTTTTGAGATGCATTGCAGCAAACAAGCCTCTCCCCAACTATCTCAAAGGGAACATGGCATACAACCTGGCAGATGCGTTCAAGTCAGCTGGCATCCTAAAACAAGCAGTCAAATCAGACCCTGAGTTCAAGAAGCATGTGACGAAGAGCAAAAGCCGTAGTCGAAGCCGCAGTCGTGGCAGAAGTCGTGGCCGATCTAGAGCCAAAAGCCGTGCTCGAAGTAAAAGCAGAGCAGGCAGCCGAAGTAGAGGAAGGAGCAAAAGTCGAGTTCGTGGGAAGAGTATGGGGAGAAGCAAAAGTAGGGTTCGCAGTAGGAGTAGGAGCCAGAGCAGGAGCAAAAAGAGTCATACACGGAGCAAGAGCCATGTCAGGAGGTCCAAGTCACGAAGTAGCAGTGGTGAAAAAAGTCGGGGAAAGGACAAAAAGAGAAAGAGGAGCCCCAGTCACAGCCGCTGCAGCAGCAGTATGAACAGTAATCTGGCAGGAAGTAGTCTCCTAGAAGGACTGAAGCTGGTTATGAACAGCAAAGAAATGGAAAATCGGTTGCCTGACTTTAAAGATGCCATCCACACAATTAAGGTAGAGTTCATCTTTTCTTTTACAATATTTCTTGTATTTGTCAGCATAAACCGTAATGACTGGGAAGAATTGATGAGCCAATTTTCTTATATTATTTTTAACTCCCATCACGCTTGAAGTTTTTTTGTGTGGGGAAGAAAAAAGCAGCATCTGAGTGTAGATCCTGTACTTTATGAACGCAACAGACAGAATCTGTTCACTATGACTTTATCCAGACTTTTCCTGCCAGCCCCCTTGTAAAATGTCTGTTTGAAGTCGGGGTGAGCAATGTTTGAATGCAGTGGGTAAAAGTATGTTTTCCATTGATGTTTTGGAGGGGTATTGGATTGTACAGAGAATATAGTAGTAAATGGGGAATAGAGAGTAGGGAATGACAATGGGCAATGCCGAAGGTAAGAGTCAAACCTGGACTCCCTGCTTCAAGGAATATAGCCTCTGTATACAAGGCACGATTTAGCCTCTCAGCTTACTTGGTGCCCCATTGTAGGGAAAATGTACCATGAGGAAGAGGGCAGGATGGTGACACTGCTTACGCTGAGCAGAGTTTGTTCTGATTTATATTATATACTGCTTGCCTCAGATGTATTACTCTGTTGTGTTTGTCTTGTGGAAACATTCTTATACATGTACATGTTATGGTGACATTCACGCAGGAACTGTTACCATTATAGAAGACTCCTCCTTCTCCTCCACACCAGAGAATGTCTGACATTGATACTGTATGAGGTGCATGTGTTAATGGTATGTTCCTGAAAACTTCAGGGTCTGAATGTCCTGAAATGATCTTGAAATGCCAGGAGTTCATATGTGAAAAGGGCTATGGAGTGCTAGCATATTGCAATTTACAGAAAACTACATGTAGTGTTTTTTTGTCAAGTACAAGTGTAAACCAATGATGCAGACACATGCATGTGCAGTTGTGCTATGGCTTGTTTTTAATGTCTTGTAACAACTGCTCAAACAGTGGACATTTCATATACAGCAGTTGTAAACATAAGGAATAACCGACACAAATTGTTTAAGAAAGTGGTAGAAACACCAAGTGCTGCTGATTATACAAGTCTTCGTTATCTTGCTTTGCAAACTTTTAGAACAATGTTGTTCAATTTATTCAGTAGAGATCAAAAGTGAAGAAGTTACTGTCTGATTAGTGAAGTAGTGTATAACATTTTTGTGATGTCTTGTGTTTAGGCTCCAGATGACAGCAAAGGCAGTATGCCAGATGACTACAGACAGCAAGAGCACAGCCAAGACAATTCAGCATCGATCGATAACGACAGCATGCTCCTTCCCCATGACAGAGTAGGCTGTGACTTCTCTTGGCTCCAGACGCAAAGTGAAGAGGTCCCTGCAGTCCAGAAATCTGTTGAGCTTGAAGATGAAGAGTCTTTCTTGTATGGAAATGGCGAACATGACAAACCACAGAGAAAAGATAGTCACAGTCAGAACAGGTCTATGTTCAGTAGCCTTCAAATGACTTCCCTAAATTTAGCCTCAGCCAATCTGGACAGCATAGAATGTGAGAAGGTCAAAAACATATTGAAAAGTCTGGGTTCAACAGACATCAGTAATTTCATGGGAAAGATGCAGGGGCAGAAGGATGAGAAGCAGCAGCTTCCTACACTTTCAGCTGCAGACCAAACAGCAGCAGCTTTAGCGTTGCCAGCACTGAGTAACCCGGATGTTCGGCAAGCTCTGGAGTCTCTACAGTCACTGATCAAAGGTGAGGATCCCGCCTTGCTCATTAAACTTGTTTAACATGTTTTTAAAAATATTTCTCTAGAGATGCTTTCTAAATGAAGTCAATATGTTTGGGTTTATCGTTATGGACATTTGATGATATTTGAAGCTTGAAAAGCATCTGTAAAAGTTTTGGTTGCAACTCTGGGGAAACCAGGAAAAGGGACCAACATTTTGAAAGTATCCAACCAAAGTAATACCACCCCTTTTCTTAATGCCTCCATTTAGGCCACTCCACAATTAACCCCTGACAAAGTGTTTATGAACAAATCGCTGGAATAAAGAAGTTCGAGTTTGACGTGAACATGTCATGACCAAGCTACAGACCAATCACAGATCAGTGGGTGAGAACTCACTACCAGAATGGAAACTTAACGTCCGCCATATTGCTTGGAAGCTATGCTAACAGGCTCTATGGAGAAAGCATATAATGGCGAAAAAATATAAATATAGCTGTGAGATGGTTGCTGCCGACAGGCCGGACTTGTGTTTTGGCTGCTGGAGAAAGGAGACCGGCCTGTCGGCAGCAACCATCTCACGGCTATATTGCTATATTGCCGCCGCCGGCCGCTGCCAGCTCAGCAGCCAAGACATAGGGCCTGCCTGTCGGCGGCAGTGAGGATGAGGAGCCCGGGCCGGCTCGAGCTGGGGTGGACTGGTAGTGTCGGTGCTCTCACTGTTTGTCTATGGACACAGACATAGAGTCTGTTTTCTGACAGGAAGATCAATTCTGGAAGAAATCTCAGAATCAGTTGAGGAAACGGCCTTATGTGTTGAAGTAAACATGTCTGTAAATGTTTTTATTTCTATATTTCTACTGCTATACTGTATATTTTGGAGAAACTGTAACAATCGAATTTCCCTCTGGGATTAATAAAGTATTTCTGATTCTGAACTAGAGGACCTTAGTGGGAGTGGCCTGCAGTGCTGTGCATTCTGGGATTTGGTGTCTTTCATCAACATGAGCCAAAAAGACACTTTCTGCCTTTTCACGGCCAAAAAGGCACCAACTTCAACATTTATTTCACATTTCTACTACATATATGACCCAATGTCAATACAGATTCATGTTTCAACGGGTGAAGTATCCCTTTAACTTGAGGAATACTGATTACACCTGACCTTATTTCGTATCATTGCTGCCTTTATAATTTTATTGCCTTTGGTCTAGAATATATAACTTTATAAGAACTATTGTTCTTCTGTTTTGCGCAGCAACAAAGGAGAAACGTGCAAAGAGTGATGGCAGTGGCACATCTCAAGCATCCTTTGATAAGCACAAGGTAAAATCATGTTTTATGTACGTCTTAACTTGTGATTGGTTAAGTTGAACATGTTAAAAAATGCTTAAACCTCTTACAATGAAAATGTTCTCTTCTGTTTCCCAGGTGGGAGATGTTGAGGACGTGAAGAGAGAGAAACAAGCCATAATGAATAAAACGGAGTCCTTGATGAAACAACTTGAGGACTTGTTGAAACAGGATGGTAGAGTATTTCCGCTATAACAGCCGTGTTTCGTGCCTACGTTATTGTCTTGCATGATCTGAAATACTCAATATTGTTTGCTGATTTTGTCCTGTCCTTTTGCAGGGTTGGGTTTTCTGACACCAGTAATTGGCTTTTACTGCCAAAAGTGTGAGGAGTTCATTGGAGATTTGAATAGTGCTGAAAACCATGCAGCCATCCACCGCAACACTACCTCTAGCAGTGTAAGTATTCAACCTGTTTACGTACAATATGTGTAGATAAGTCTGGTGATGTTTGTCTACGTCTTGTCTTTTAAAAAACCAATGAAAAAAATTGAAAGTGCGTTTTCAAACTTGAAGAAAAAATTAGCAAACACACAAAATGTTTTTGATTTTGTTGAGAAAAAAAAGTCCAGTAGTAACAAGGGGTAAAGAACTCTGCAACTAAAGAGAGACAACCATGTTCATTGAGTTTTTTGTTTCTTTTAAAATGCAAAGATATATAGGAAATAAGAAAAATGTGTTTAAATTTATTAATCAATCCTTGAGGTTTCCCTCATTTCCAATGCCGTCAAGATTACAAGCACAGTGAAACAAGCAAAAACAACAAACACTTAAAATTAATTACAAAAAACACTGAGATCCAATTAAAAACGGATAGAATTTCAAACAAAGTGGCTAGAAATCAAATTAAAACTCTGCAAGAGAGAGAAGAACTCCAATCTTTATAATTTGCTTGAGGGCATTCCATGAAATTGGGGCATTAAAAGAAAATGCAGTTTTACCAAGTTCATTAAAAGCTCAATGGACTTTAAGAAAGAGCCAATCTATCAGCAACTCAGGATGCAAACAGGTGTTTGTATCCAAACCAATGGCCACCCAAGGCAGAGTGAAAAACATGATGTGTCTTTGAATTCTCAAAAAATGAGTTGGAAAATGGATAACCCTGTAACATCCTTGTGTAAGACTAAAATGTCTTCTTAATGTACCTAATTGAATCCTACTTTGAGAAATATTCAACGAGTCGTCTAACAGTTTCAATTCAAAACAGATACCTGTCTGTCCTACAACAGCAAATCAGAACATCAGCTAGAAAACAGAAGTATCTTAATAGTTGCCTTTATGTTTGACTGGCAAAGTTTCACCATAAGCAGGTTGTTTTAAAGTCAAAGTGAAGCAGGGGATGATTTTTTATGAGATTATTTTGCACACGTAAAGGACAGGATCAGCAACAAAAAAAACATCAAGTACCAATCTGTCAGTAGGGGCTGCCAAATTCAACACAAGGTAAAGGTTCCTTACAGCTATATTTAACCCTTATCGTTAACAATGCTAAGGAGGATATGAAGGTTTAGCGATCACTTCAGCCTTGACCACCTCTGTTCACTGTACAATTTCTTCACGCTGCAAATTGGTATTTATGTGTTTTGAGCAGAAAGGCCAGACAGAACGGCATGCAAGAGACAGCAAGGAACGACACTCGCGCTATCCGAACAGCAGCAGTAACCAACACTCACACTCCTCAGACAAGAGAGATCACAGGGATCATGGTTACCGTAGAGATACAGGAGAGCACAGGAATCCCAGAGACCACCAGCGAGAGTGGAAGGATGAGAGAGGTCACCGGGGCCAACACAACGATGAGCACAAAAGCCACAAGGCTGCGCAGGAAAACATCTCCTTACAAGCGGAGATGAGAAAAGAGAGGATGCTCATAACGGTGTCCCGGGGGCAGACTCCTCCTCCCACCATCCGGGTCAAGGAGGAGGTCGACAAGGAGAAAGCTAACGGAGGCAAAGTCAAAGCGGAAGACAAAGACGGTAAAGGCAGAGAAAAAGAAAAAGGTGTAAAAGATGAAAGCAGCGACAGTGACACTGACAAAGTGAAAAAAAGAAAAAGAAAATCGCCTAAGAGGGTATCTGAGAGCAGTGATAGCAGTGACAGTGACAAGGGGAAAAAGACAAAGACACCTAAAAAGAAAAAGAAGAAGGACAAAAAGAAGAAGAAGGATAAGCGAAATAAGTCCTAATCCATGTGTAATCCTGGTCCAACTCCATATTCATGAAGCCTGTCGCTTCCGAGTGGGATCCTTGGAACCACTTTTGTTAGTTTCTTATTTCTGCCCTTTTAGTTTCGTTCTTGTTGGATTGATCAGAATACTGAGGAAGGTTTAAAGGAGCTATTCATCGCTGGGTTTAATGGAATGATATAACATGTCAGGATGTGCGTTTGTTGCAGTTATCAGTGGTCAAATAAAAATATTTATATCAGGTTTATTTTTGTGCCTCAAGTGCAGATATGGTTATTCACTTAAGATTGGAAGCAGGTGAAGGTTAGAAATAGAAACATCTTCCTCTCCTGGTTGAGCTGCTTCCAATGTTTATGCCAAATACTGATCTCTACCTGACGCACAGAAATGGAACTGATTGACATGTTTTGATGTTGCTACGTCTACTAGCACATGAATTATCCAAATGATGGCATGTCTTTGTTTATAAATGGCTTACTTTAAATTTACCCATGAATGAACTCTTCATGTGACATGTCAGAAATGCGCCCTTGCATCATGGTTTTATCTTTTAGTTACTTATCAAAAAAATAAAATGTGCCTATTCATCCACCTTTCCCAACACCATTGATTCTGAGTGCATATTTTCCAAGGTTAGGACCAACAGCATTGTAGTGTTAAACATGTGATGGTGTTTTTTCAAGTTCTGTTTTCTTCCACTTTGTTCAAATTTTTTTTAATCTGAAACCCAAGATGACTCCCACGTCTCTCACCTATATAGTATTTTAGAAGAAAGGCAAGTACAGAAATATGTTTTCCATTGAATAAAAAAGTCAAAAATGTCTTGATTTTGTGTAATTTGTGTGATCAAATGAAGGTTTTGTCTACAGTGCATCGTTTTTAATCATTTACCAAAATTGCTTAATTCTACTGGGAGCAGAATGTTTGGAACTTAGTGCCAGGGAAGATAAACTGAAGTAATGCTGATATATTTGTTATTATATAGACAGTGGATAGGGTCCAAACCTGTGGAGAGAGAGTTGGGCTTTGAGGACTACAGCCTCTGCACATGAGGGCGTGTGAACTAATCGCTACACCAACTGCAATAATATTGATCTTTTTAACATAAATCTGTTTGCTATTCATGTAGTCGTATTCATTGCCTGTATTGTCATTGTGATATATTTTTATATGATACTTGTACGTACCTCAGAGGAGTTCAATGTTCCAGTGAATGGTTGCACTCTAAAGTGGAGGGCAGTGAACCAGGATATTAGTATCTGCATCCTAAACAGGAAATGTTCAGCACCTCCCACCTGTGAAATACAGATTACATATTGGCTGAGGCAGGAAGAGATTTCATGTTACCTGCAAGCATGAGAGAAAGGACTCTAGAATAATAAAGCAACACATGATTAAGAAATACATGACACAGCTTACCTTTCATGTCACTGATTCAGTGTTTTTAAATATTTACAGTTCCCTTGTAGAAATGTGAGCTTCCATGGGGCAGATGGCGAGCACCTGTGGGTGCTTCAAGGTAGTGTTGTAGTACTCAAAATCGGTCACTTTTTCAAGGTGTCGTCTCAGAATCGAAAGCAGTTTTACTCTGTCTTGTCTCGTCTCAGACTGGGTGGACTGGACTTTAAATCAAAACGGGGCAAGACCACTACTGATAGGCTATTTTTCTATGTCATCACTGTGATTAGAATGAAAACTCCTCTTTTTAAAAGAACAGATGATTTGATTTTCATCCCCCGGTTACGGCCTGAATAACAAAGCTCATGATGTGTTTTTATAAAGATGCTATAATATATATAATAAACTGTAACAGGTCAAAACTGTGTTTACAGGTTAACTAATGCACATTTTGTATTTGACTGTACATAAAGTTTGACTTTATTAAAAGTGGTGATATTTGCTAGCATTTTGTTCAGGATGTTAAAGATTGTATTAAGGCATGAAATCAAATGTATGAGGTTGATGAATGTAACAGCATACTGTTATACTGTACTGTACCAGGCTTTTGTCCATACAGGAAGTGGATGAAGTGCTGTCATTCTGTCTGTATGGAACAAGTGTAACATGCAGTTTAGTGGTAATTAATGAAATCGGCTAAAGTAAGAAATGATCCAGTGAAGTTGTGACTAAGAACTGAGATTACTCTAACAGACATTGTTTGAATGGACTACAAAAATGGCCCAACAGAGAGAGGCCAACACTTTGTATTGATGACACTGAGCCACGGCCATGTAATGAAGTCCCAGTGTTTAAACATAAAACATGATTAATGAGATGTGCCATTTACAATTTCTCTTCATTCTCCCATTAGTACATACTTATAGAAAAAAAAGCTTATCTTCTATTTTCTTTTTTTTTTACATGGTATCCTTTTTTCCCTTACTTGACATTTGAATTCAATAAAGTGGACCACAAAAATGGCCTAACGGAGAGGGGCCAACACTTTACATTGGTTACACTGAGCCAGAGCCACGGTTTGAAGATTTTTTTTATATTTTATATTAAGTCCCATTATTCGGTCAAAAACAGATTGTCCCACTCACATGTACTCTGCCTTTCTCCCATTATTACATACTTACAGAGTGTGCTGATAATCAGGTGGATCTTTTTTTTCATCATGGTATTTTTCCCTTACATGACACAGATGTATTCAATGAAGTGAAAACAGGTCTTTGGTGATTAGACGTGTGGCTTTTTGTACATGTCTGTGTCCTGTATTGATTCACCTTTATTTCTGACTATTGCAGCTTTATACCTGGATGTACTGTTAAGCTGTGTCACTTTAAAGGAATCAAAAAGAGAAGTGTTTTTATAGGCAGAGAGGTGTTACATATGTTTCTGTCACCAAAGGAACCGATCGGCTCTAATGGACTTGTTCATTGTAACAAAAACATAAAAACATTGCATGATTGTATTTGTTAAATGTTAGACAGGATCAATCTAACTTTTAAAATCTGTACACAAAACATCAACTTCAAAACAAAAGATGTGTTATACCAGGTCTGCTGCTGTGAAAATGTGTTCTCTTTGATTTTGTTTTAGTAGTAATATTTCACATTATTTGCTTTTATTTTCTTATTATTTTTATTTTTATTTTATTTTTACCACTGTTAGACATAAATCATTGCATGTATGGATTTGAAAACATTTCATACGATTTTAGGTGGATGACTTGTGGCAACACAGCCATCAGGTGGAGGAAATACAGGTGGGTGTCCTTTTTTGTTAACATTCAAGTGACCGTGTAGATAACAATGTATGAGATTTTATTTTTTGTAAAATAAATAAAAAAGATTGTATGACATGCATATCTACTGAGAGCTTTAGGTGTATGGATACCTGGTAAAGAAAGACTCAATACAATTTATGTCCAGAGTAAGGTCATCTCAAATTAGCACTAACAATGTCTAAGCTGTTTTCTATCTTGTTAATCATTTGAAGTAAAAGGGGGGCTTGAATATGCTTTTATTATCTTGGAATACTTGTTTCTATTGAACCTGCATGTGTAGTAATAATAATGTGAAGCCTTGTGGGGTCAGGAGAAGAGTGCTGAAGTTCCCTTTGCTGCAGAACTGGAGAATATTTTGTGTCATAATAAAGCAGAGTGAAAACTATCTCATGTCTGGTCTTGTTATTGCAGTTATAAATTATGTGTTTAGAGCCTGTGTCGTGTAAGCATTTATTTACTGCAAATATAACATTGTGTCTGGCTACAGTTTCAGTGAAAGTGAGACTGAAATGGTGATAACATCACTCTGTAAACATGACATCTACTGCATGTCAGCATGACCTGGAGTGGGATCACTCCAGAGATGACAGACTCCACCTGAGCTCACCTGCCGGATGCTGTTGAATTATAATGAAATTAAAGACATTTACATAAATAAAAAGAACATGCTCTTTAATAAGTTTATATTTCATTACATCTGTCCAACATTAAGTCATCATTTATAAATGAGTATCATTACATAAGATTAATAACACATACAGGCAACTTAGAGTCACCAGTCAACCTAACGAGCATGTCTTCGGACTGTGAGAGGAAGCCAGAGTACGCAGAGAAAACCCATGTATGCACGAATATGCAAACACCACACTGAGAGGCACTGTCCGATGGGGATTCAAACCAGGAACTGCATCACCGTACAGACAACTTTCTCCTGCAGGAGATATTTGTTTCAGCTAACCATTTTGCTTCTGTGCTCCAATTCACGTCTGTCAACCAACAGGGTACATTTGCATATGACTACAAAATACCAGTGGCGATTCTAGAGTCTGTTGGGGCTCTGGGCAAAATTTCACAGGTGGCCCCCAACCAGCTTTCATCAACATTATGTTATAAATACTTTGACAACAACAACAACAACAACAACAAAAATGGCAAAAAAAAATGATGACCAAAGTTCAAATTAGCATTATTTTATAAATATAAAGACCAGTAAAAACCTTGTAAATTCTAAATATAAAAATGCTAAATATCAAAGAACAAACATCATGATGTCATACTAGCAATATGCAACGCTAAGCAGCACAAGCCAGAGAGTGCTGTCAGACGGGGCCGCCTTAGGGAGGTTTCCTACTGTCATTGCAAACTTTGCATGTATTAGCTTCTTCTGGTTTAAACTTTGTCATCCTCAGGGGGGAGGGGGCCCTACTGGCCTGGGGCCCAAAGCAGCTGCCTGTCTTGCCTGTTGACAAGCAGCGCCTCTGCAAAATACTGTTCCAGAGGAGTGAAGAAAATCTGCCATACTTCAAATTCAATTTTCTGTAATATCCTTAGTACCCCAGCAGATGGAGACAAATCCTCATTCTTCTTTATATCTATACAGCACCCATGTGACTGTGCTGATATGGCAGAGAGGCAGTAACAACATGAATTACTTTCATTTCAACATCACCTCACAAAAAGATTAAATACTGATTGTACTGTCTAACAGTATAATCCTTTGTTTTTCAGATTATTTTCCATCACAACGTGTAACAGGTTTGTCGTGAAATGTCCACTCATGTGACATGTGGTAACCCAACCCTCAACTGTTTGATGATTCAGGCATTGCAGCATTCCAGTCTGTCAGTGCGAGTCACAACCTGTCCCTGTCTAACTCTGACGGTTAAGAGGGTGAAGTCCATCCTGCTGCCTTTTGTTACTTTCACTTAGACACCAATCTCAGTTCACAACAGACTGTATCAGTGTGTGCACAGCCTACATTGTCCCAACACCCATTGAGACTTATTCTTTATCAGCTACACAGAAACAAACCGGAGACCTTAGTGTAACAAGAATGTTGTGTGTGTGCGTGTGTTTGTGTGTGTGTCGTTTTTTTTCCCAAAGTGCAAGTAGCAATGTAAAGCTGCATTGAGCCAAATGTTGCATAATCATCATTGAATAAAATGATTTTCTAAGGAAAGCAGGTATGTCATAATGCCACACCAGCATGTTTCATGCTTTGTTTCAGCGTTGTTGTGTCTCATACACACGTGGTTTAGGTTGTGAAACAGTCACACTTTGGTTAGGTTTAGACACAAAAACTTTTGTTTTTTTATGTTAGGGAAAACACATTAAACACTGAAACTGAACTGAAAAAAGCTCATGCAGACACTCTCTCGCATCTGTGCTGAGGGGCTTGACTAAAGGTGATTATCTGACAACCTGGGAGTGAGAATGGGATGGCCAATCCCAACCAGAGGGGCGAGAATGCTCCCCACCCCCCACCCCACCAAATTGGCAGCTCTTTGAAGATTTGTACTCAATATCTTTGATTCAACAGATTTGAGGGTTGTTTCTCATCAATATCTTTAACAAGTATAAGACCAAAATCAGTGAAGTATGTGGCAAACGAGATAAGGTAATTGGAGGGAATTCATCATTTATGGAGTGGTGGAGTAATATAAAGTTGCGCACCTTGAAAGCCAAGGATGGATATATTTGGTTGAGGAAGAGGAGAACTGCTCCTGATTGTTGGGTTTAAAATAGGTTGATAATATGCAGCTTGTATTTTTTGGATTTATTAAAGGAACAACATTTCTATTAAAGCTTGCACTCAGTGTGGGGTGGCAGTAGCTCAGTCTGTAAGGACTTGGGTATCTGAAGCATGAAGATACACTTCCATGTGTTAAGTATCAATGCAATACTTACTCCACAGTTTCATTTACAAAATTCTGGCTGCTTGTTACTTGCAGGCTAAAGTTTTGACTTTATACTGTAAAAGTTTAGGCTTTAAGATAATGTTGAAATAATGAACCCATGCCTTTAAAAGTTCATAAGGGCATGTGCTCATGTTGTCATCGATTTCTTAAGTCTAATGAGTAACCAATCATGAGTTCCTGAGAGGCCTGTCTTACTGTGTGTGGCAGCCTCTGTGTGTGTGTGTGTGTGTGTGTGTGTGTGTTGGCTTCTATTTGCATTGAAATAGAAGAAGAAGCCCCGCCCACCTTGGCTGTGCGCTCTACAGACAGCCAGAGATGTGTCTGTGCCGGAGGGAAACTTTTGGGAAACAGAACGCATTTACCGTAAAAGGTCACGCCTTGATAACTTCAAGTTCTTCAACTTCATGTTTTCTTTTTTTTAATCTATTTTCAAATCACAACAGGTGACTAAATTCACAGTAACAAGTAATCCTTGCTTTTCCTGCTGCCTCTGCTTTTTAAGGCAGATTTGCTCCTGTGTTTGCTTATGTCATAGACGGTAATTCTAAAGAGGAACCACACCTACGCTCACAGAGCCATAACAATAGACTGGTAGATAAACACACACAGCAAGGCTGAAGAGAGGTTAAGGTGTAGGGTGTGGTCAGGAGCTTTCTCAGAGATAAACAGCAGACAGTCCCCAGGCAGTCTTCAGCCTTCTTTAGGATTAGTGGAGGGAATAAGGAATGCAGAGGAATTCCTCTGGTTCTTATACATCAGTTAAATTAAGATCACTCGATTACAGCTTGGGAAATGTTCTTTATCCAAGGACTTATTTATTAGAAGACCTGCATGTCATCCTCTGTAAGCAGAGTTTTGGGAAACATGAATCTGTGAAGTCCGATGACCACATGAGTGATGTATTTTTAGACACACACATCACCTTATTGGGTAGTTGAGAGTCAAGCTATTTGTCATTTAATTACATTGAGAAAATAAACAGAACCAAATAGCTGTATCAGCAGATACCGCTGACAACAGAAGAGATACTAGAGAAACTTTTCAACTCTAACCTCATTTTGTATGTTATCATCTGCTGTTAGGGGAACAACGTGGTCGAGTACTCCTCTATTTGCAAATAATGTTTTCTCCCACTGTTTATTAGTGTTATATTATCTTTAAAAAATACAAGGACAGGGGCGCTGGTTGCGCAGTGGTGCAGTGGTTAGTGTGCGCGCTCCATGTATGGAGGCTGTAGTCCTCCAAGCGGACGGCCCAGGTTCAAATCCAGCCTGTGGCTCCTTTCCCGCATGTCATTCCTCTCTCTCTCTCCCTGATTTCCGACTCTATCCACTGTCCTATCTCTCAATTAAAGGCACAAAAAGCCCCAAAATAAATCTTTAAAAAATAAAAAATAAATACAAAGACAAACCAGGTTTCACAATGACACGTTAATTCTCTAGACTCTTATGAATATTAACAAAACACTATACAACATACAAGTGACAGAAAACTTTTTTCTTTGAAAACCTCGAAAAACAGATTTAGCAAAATACATACAAATCATGTCAACATAGTAAGTCAGTCACACGATGTTTCTGTACATCATTTGAAAGAAACTCAATGTTTTTGTCTTTGCATTAGTCTGTTTTTCTACAATAAAGAGACCCTTTGCTTGACAGACACGCCTGATAATGTATTTTCATTTTCTGTGAAAGTGTTTTCCCAAATAAACTCAGAGATCAAGATCTTCTTGAGTTGCTTTTTTCACACATACACCTCACAGCAGGAGGATATCCATGTTGGGGTGGGAGGTGTGGGGGTGGGAGGGATGCAATGAAGTGGTGCAAGAAGCCAAGAGTTCAACACTACAATTCAACCTTTTCTTTTTCAATTTACTATAGGCTTTAGTTTACTGCACCTCAAATACATATTTTTACATGGTTTATTTACATTTGGCCTATGTGGGTTAAAGTCAAAATAAATGACAGTTTGTGTTCATGATAATAAAGGAAATGGATCTCAAGTGTAACAGGGTTTCACCTTTTTGTTTTTGTTTTGTTATTAGTGTTTTTTTTTTTTTGAATAATCTGCAGTCTATTGCTCAGAGAAAAAGACAGCAAAAGGTTTGATAGACAGACCATACTCGAAAGGATCAGCTTTTATAAGGACCTGTTGATAATGATGGGATTTGTAGAAAGTCTAGCCAACTGAAAATAAACACACAAACTCCAGTCTCAATATGTGATGTCATTTCTTTTGAAAGGAGCTAAACAAAAATTGCCAGGTAATTTAACACTTTCTGTGATGTATCATGAACTCCACTTGTCAAATTTGTTGATATTACTCGGAGTATCATTGGTGGCAGAATAAAAGGGAACCAGATGTTGTTGTTCACATGACAGGAAATAATACAGGTCTCTAGGGTTTATGGCCTGTGTGGGAAAAGGCAAAAAATAGTGCATATATTTGGCCTCTACTTCATGTCTCTACGACAGACAAGTCAGTCTTCATCAGATAATCTCGCAATGGCTGAATCAACATTTCCAGTTTATCAACTTGGGAGTCATGTGAGCCTAACTTTAAGCTCCTTTGTTCCAAAAGCCATTGTAAGTGAAAATGTCAGTCAACAAAAGAACAATCGTATCGCATGATATTCAGTCTGCATGGCCATTTTATGTCTGGTTAAAGGAAAATTTAAACTGTATTCTACAACTCTCTGTTGAACTACAAAGTTCTGACCAACAGTTCATCAGTGAACAATTTACCACGTTTGATTACATGCATACAAGTTAACAGAGCAAATAGTCACACAGGAGCAAGAAAAGAAAGAGAGAACAGTAAAGTGTTGTTTTGTATGAAAGTGCATGGAAATAACTGAGTGGAGTAATGTCCTTTATTTCTGTCTGTGCAAACATGCTCTGGATTGAGCATCTAAAACAGGAGGGAACAGTGAAAAGTTAAAAACATTTGAGAATTAGCAGATATGAAATATATCCTATTTAAATACATCATTGAGTATTGACTTTCTATAAGGAGACTGATGTCAAACTTTATCTAGATCTAGATCATTTCAGGAGGACTGCTCCAGAAATTCTCTTGACCTGGTCGTTCACACATGCTCCTCACAGGTGGAGACAATCCCTGTCAGACGAGAGGGGGGGGTCTCCTGAGGTAAGACGTGAGGTAAAAAAAAAACGATGCGGAGTCCGCTAAACGACGCTCTAATGAGAATACGGAATGACACTATCAACAAAAGAGCGGAGAACAACATACTGGAGAACAGAAAACGTAATCAAGATCGTTGCGGTCGCGTGAATACACTCTTTGCATCGTGCAGCAGTCACAGTATATAAACGTCACTCTCCCTCCTATTGGCTTGAGGTGAATTCTCCAGAGAATATCCTGCTGAGTTCTCACATCGGCTCACTCAGACTTGCTGCAGAACAAATACTAGGGGTCTGGCAGGAGAAACACCAGGTGAAGTCAGAGCGAAAAATGTGGTTGTTTGCGTTCACACATATAACTCCTCCTGGAAATATTATGAGTTATTCAGGAGTTTTCTGCAAGTGTGAAAGACCTATAGATTTGTTGTTCACACTGACGGGAGTGTGATTTATTCTGCCTAAAATACTTGAAAGAGTTAAGAACCAAATCAACTTTGGGCTGCATATCAGAATGATGATCAGTCCTACAAACGTCTGCACTATAGGTCGGAACCCTAAGAGAGGGGTGGGTTAGGAGGGAAGGGGGTGGGCTGAGGTAGTCTTGGAGACTGGTCCTAAAGTGTGCCATCTACCAGATTGAAAGTCATATATCATACTTTTATTTGTATTATTAGCGACCATGGTTTGAAGATATTACAGCAGGTCAGTGAGTACGTTTAGTATTGGTGTTGCTCCTGAAGATTGAAATTTAGTTAGTACCGGAGGTAACATGTTGGCAAATTTGGTTCATCAGAGACACTAGCAAGGCATAACAGTAGCTCTTAATAAATCAAGCACAGCAGAAACATAACAAAGCTCATTCCAACATTTGTATCTTTATCTTTAAATGTGTCAGTAACACCTGAAAAGGATGACAGAAAAAGTTTGCCAATTTTCTTAACATTATTTTGTACCTTTGTAAATGGTAATCTGCAGTTATTTGATTAAACAACGTTGAGGTCTTTATTAATACAAGTACAACAACAACAACAACAACAACAACAACAACAACAATAATATGGAACTCAAAGAGAATCCATGAAGTGTATTCTAAAAGTAGATGGGTAGACACCCATGTGGACTTCAGTGGTTGAGGATGGTGGACCTTTGAGGAAGGGAGAGTGTGGTGTCATCTCTATATTACTGGATGTCACTTTAAATTTATATGGATGAAATTACAGAAGTACCCGTCGAACATAAGAGTAGGAGGAAGCACTCTGAACAGAGTTTCAGTCTGACTTCCCACACTCAACGCATGACTGACAGACTCATCACAGCATGACTCATGAAGCCGTAAGGGTATGACACACACACACACACACACACACACACACACACACACACACACACACACACACACACACACACACACACACACACACACGGAAAACAGGATGTTGCATATAGAGAGAGTATCAAAGTATGTCACTCATGAGTATCCCTCTTTTTACTCAGTATGATTATGAGTGGTTTACCACACTGTCTCTGAACCCAGTTTCATGTTGAAAGTCTTTTGTTACTGTACATTTTAAAAGTTATGCATTTTTAGAAAACATACATGTACAGATATTAACTTCTCGGTAGTGTCTAATTTAAATAATACATAACATATAATGTATATGCTGAGCATCGTCTATGTTGCCTATGTCATGTTTTTTGCATTTAATTAATTCAATCATTAAAAAGATATCATTGTTTAGCTGTCGTCTAACCTGGTTCCTGGTTAAGAAACCAACTGAATTGTGATTCAGACTGGCACAAGGGTCAATACTGAATAATTCATGACATCATCACCTGAAAGCAAAACAAACTAGTACAGACAAATATATCATTCAAAGTACTTCACAGTTTCAGGGGAAAATTGGCCTCAGCATGTTGAGGTTAATAATGTTTATATACCAGGTTTCTAGACTCTGTTTGTTTGTGTGACGTTTCGAGCCAACATGTTCTTTAGCATGTTGGCTTGAAACATAACTTGTCAATAGATCCTTTAAACGTGAGCTCCTTGGTGTGCGGCACTTAGGGATGTGTGTGCCAGTGATGACAACAGGAAACAGTAAGGACTTAACTTTACACACAAGAGAAACAAGCAACTCCATGGAAGAATGAAAACTAAAACAAGAAGGAAATCTAAACTCTGAAATACACAGAATACTTAAGAAGACTAAAACATGACAGTTTTATGTTCATTTATGTTTTGGTTTTATGTGTTTGTTTGTTTTAGGAGTGGGGGTTCTGTCCTTTTGATCTACTCTTGATCGTCTCCTGATTGCGAATACTTGATCACCGCTGCATTATTTGTTTTGTAGTTAATAAAAGAAAAAATTAAAAACTTGAATTACAAAAAATAAAGTGAGTTTTAGAGTATCATGCTCTTTTTCTTTTTTTCTTAAATAAACTGAATGTACGACTGACAAACATCTCAATTCTAATAAAACGTGGTCACACTTCCTGTGAAGGTTGTGATGGGATGACTTATGAGAGAATTCATTAGAAATTCTACTGCATTAATAAAGCTATATAAACTCTTAATAAATGTCATGATGATAAGTTATAACAAGCTTTACAATGTAAAATAAGTGAAGGACACAATATATTATATTATTAGCTATTGTTATTGTTCTGAAATAATGTCTTAAAACATTGATCCTATAGTTTAGCAGGACTTTGGTGAGGTCATGATTTTAAAATCATTAAACAAGTTCTCGTGCAAAATTAGAAAAATGTATGAAGTTTAATCAAGCCTTCTGCGTGCATAGGTATGTATTATGAATAATTCACAATGGACATTTATTTAATAGAAGTTGTTACCAAAAAAAACCGTTTTGATTCATGTAAGCATGTGTTGCAGTTATCAACACTGTTTGTTAAAGTTTATATGGAGAGGATGTAGTTTCCTCATCTATTAACACGTCAGATGAGCAAGTGGGTGTTTTCTACAGGAAATGATGATTGTGATTCAATGCGGGCGTTACAAAGGAGGAAAATTGTGCAACGGTATGAAAAGGTTATGATAAGAATCTTTTACAGAAACATGTGCGAAAATGTCATTGGTATGGCGTCAGATGGACAGCAGACAGTGCTGTTGAACTGATGAGTAAATAGAAGATCCTGCAAGGGGAAATTCAATACTTACACTCTGTTGTTGAGACATGCTTACACACACACACAGGCTGTAATACACACACATGCACAAACAGGATCCTATGGACATGCATTGATGGAGGGGTGTCAGAGTGAGGGGGCTGAGCTGGTGGGTGGGGTTAAACTGGCACCTCTCCAGCTACCGGACCAATTTCCAGATTTGTTCCGTCACGGAACACGGCAACCGTCCGGTTCCCAATCCAAGTCCCTACAGACTGAGCTACTGCTGCCCCATTAGTCAGTATCTTTAATTATATTTGAGAATCTAAAGACATTATTTTTTTATTTGTGTACCCCCCCCCCTTCCAATGGTAAGCATTGTAAATATACCAAATGTATTTAGTGTGTACATTTGGGGTGAAAGCTATTTTGTTAATGGGCGACTAAATTAAAAAAAAACATAAGTAGGAGCTGAATCCAAAAAAACGATTAGGTATAAAGAAGCAAAAAAGATCTGCACACCAAGGAGCGCCCGTTTGTGGGATTTAGGAAGCTTATGCCTAATACGTGACTAAAGACATCCTTTGACTTACTTTATATGTTTTGTATTTCACTAATACAGCTAAATACAGCTGTTCTGGCAAGCCGTCAACCGACAATCTAAAGAAAGTAAAGAAGAATGTGCTAAAACAATTAGTCACTGAAAGCAGGAAGATGATCTCCCCCCCCCCCCGTCATCCAGCCATTGCATTAATGTGGCTCTTCAGGTGAAACCACAGTGAGACACACATTCCAGGAAAACCAATCATAACTGGACCTGCCCTCCACCAGCACACACACACACAGAGAACATCAAACCGCTTGAATCTTCACTATTTTCTATAATGAAGGTTGAACTTGTTTATCGCTGCGTTCTTCTGTTTCTGTAAACGTGTGCTTGAGAAGCTCTAATCAGAGAGTGAAAGGCTTCACCGCCATAAAGGCTTGATGGGAACTAAAAGCTTGAGCGGTCTGATGATGGGCTTTTAACAGGAAGTCCAGTGTTGCTGGATGATGGAAGGGCTTTTATGCTGTACTCAGCTGTAGATATATAGATAAACAACACGTCAGCCCCAGCAGCAGAGACATAGGAACACAGAGAGAGAGAGCTTATATACTGTTCTCCCTATGGAGCATTTCCTGTTATTCCTCTGTTCATTATCACTGTGTGGAAACTGAGATCTGCCAGCACTGACTGTTCAGAACTGCAGATATGATGATTCTGCTTATCTGGTCATTATTAAAACCCAAGGTTCAGAATGAATAGCTTCCAAGAAGTTTATAAAAAAAAAGGACCATGCAGATTTGTAAGACTGGAGGCTGTTCAACAGTACAGGACCTCTCCCATTGATGAGGTCAGCTTAAATGAAGTATACATGGGATAAATCAATACATAAATTGTTATTTATTTACAACAAATCACATCAAAAAGATATTCCATCATCCCCCCTGCAAATCTGTAATGTCTAAAGTGGTGAATACACTTAAAGATTGTTGTTAAATGCTGCTGTTCGTTACATTGTTCTATGGTTCTTCAAATATTCTTCAATGGGTAAGTGTATCAGATAAAGGGGTGCTGGTTTACCTTACTTGGTGGAGCAGGTGCCCCACATACAAAGACAAAATTCATGGTTTAAGTGTTTTGCCCAAGGACACATCGGACATGGCTGCATGAGCTGGGGTTTGAACCCTAACCTTCCAGTGAAGAGACGACCGACTCTATCTACTGAACCACAGCCATCCACGCGAAGTCTTCAACACATTGGTTGCTGGTTCAACTCCTGGCCTGTGACCATTTTGCCCCTATCTGTCTCTGGTGTTTCCTGTCAAGCTTTCTGTACAGCTCTCTCTGAGACTGCTGCATGAAGCCCTAAGGAAGCGACAACGTAATAAAGGATTTTTTTAATTGGACTAAAATGAATCAAGTGTTTATTGAGTTGTTACTGTTGGCATTACCCTATTACACCCACATTTTGATGAATAAAGGTCGTAAGTTTGATTGACTGAAGATCATTCACAGTTTTCCATTATAAACCCCTTAAAGTTCACAAATGTGCATCATATTAAACATTAAATTGCTAGTATTATTAAAATGACAGATTTGCAGGCTCCAGTGCAGTCTGTCAGTTCTTTTTTGTTGTAATCTCAAGCAGTGGTTCTCAACTGGTGGGTCGGGACCCAAAAGTGGGTCTGTTTTCAGTGGGTCATGAGTGTGGCCGCCTGGAAGAATTAATGTGTCAAAAAGTCTGTGAAGCTCTTTTTAAATGTCTTTTTTTTTTGTTCTGGTTCTTTGTTCCATCACATGTTTTGTACCATCTGAGGTCCAAATAAATCGCATTGGTTGAAAAATATCAGAAATTTGAGTAGGAGTTGGTGGTGGGTCCTGAGGCTCCACCAGTTAAAAAACAATGATCTAAAGAAACAGGAGTCCAGAACTAAAGCAGGAGTGATAAACTTTCTCAGCACTGTTTGAAATCCATCAGTTTCTGTGTTGCCCGGCTGCTGACAGCAGATACTAGATTCTCTCAACATTGACCTTACAGTTAATAATTGACATGCTGTCCCTAGTAGCAGCCACCACTATTGGCCTTGGCAAAGAGAGACAATCTGCAGCGCAGTAAAACAGACAAAGGCTCTCACTGTGTTTGTTACTGTGATCTGACAAGAAGTCAATGTTTTATGTGGATTTATAAGTTATGTGTTTAATTCAGCAAATCAGGCACAAGACAATAATTACCAGCTTGACTAGTTTACTCTTTAATCAATTCCAAAATCATTTCTATGGCAACTCAACTAAAAGCATGAGATCAGGATGAAAGGTCTGGAAAAAGCGAGTTAGTCGGACCTTTTGTTCAGATTATTTTGTTGATGATGTTTAAGTTCTAAAGAGAAAGAAAAGCAAACCTCCCACTTCCACTTCCTGGTCTGATCTCTGAATGTAGTTACTCATTGATCACAACCAGTCATTGTACAACTAATGGCTCGGTGAGGCTCTCCTCATGCATACAGCAGTAGTGCTGTGAGCAACATAAATGCAGGGATGGAAAGAGCAAGAATATTGTACTCTAGTAAAGGCACAGTTATTTGGATTTATTTTTACTTAAGTAGAATTACTGGTCTATAAATCTACTCAAGTCAAAGGTAGTTCTTTAAAAATGTACTAAAAGTACAGAATACTTACTTTTATACCTGTGGGGGCGGGGTTAACAATATACATAAATTCTTTAAATGTAAGTTACATTTGTAAAGGGACACATTTATAATAAAGTGCAATGCAACAGCAAGTTTTGGATATTACATGGAATGATTAATCAGGCTATGATTCTAAGTCTTTCAACATATAGAAAATATGAAGTATTCCAGAAACAAACCATGTAATGTAACCGGTAATCATCTCTAATCAAATATCTCAGACAACTCCAACAGATGGATTATTGCTCCTGTAACAGAAATACAAGTAAGGCAAGATAATATTTTTATTATTATTTTTAATAAAGACTTAATGCATTTGAAGATGAACTTGCTGCTTCAATGTGGTCAGGGATGATTTTCTTTAGGTTCATTCTTAACATAACTTGGCTTTTAGCTGGGTCCACGTTTTGGTGTGAAGCATTAGCAATGATTCTTCTTCTGTGTTCCTGACCGCCATGTAACCCAATCAACTGGCCAGCTTCAAGCAGTTGACGGAAAGCTTGGATCTCAGTTGTGGGATCCTACTGTCAACAGTAGACAATGTAAACATTGAGTATGTTCAACAGTTTAAATATTTAGGTATTTGGTTAGATCATGATTTGTCGTATAGGTCTCACATTTCTTGTTTATCTGGAAAAATAAGACCTCAACTTGGTTTTCTGTATAGGAACAAATCCTGCCTAACAGTGCATAATAGAAAAAAGATTGTCCAGGCTACAATACTGCCCATTTTAGAATATGGAGACACACTCATCTGCTTCTGTCTTGAAGCCTTTAGATGCCTTATACCACAGTGCTCTTCACTTTATCACAGGCGACAGATTTCGAACTCATCATTGTGACCTTTATCGTTCTGTAGGCTGGTCCTCGTTGGATCAACGTAGAAAGCAGCACAGTATTTTGTTTATTGAGGTAAACTCCCTTCTTACCTTGGACATGGTTTACATGTGTGAATATGTGTTTCAGTGTCTCGATGCTATTATTGTTAACTGTTAATATGTTTATATTTGTGTTGTTTCTATTTTTGTATTGCTGCAGGGCACCCCTGGAAAAGAGACCTCGGTCTCAGTGGGTCCTCCCTGCTAAAATAAAGGATAAAAATAAAATTAAAAAAAAGTTTTTTAAATGTAGTGAAGAAATATTTTTACCCCAAAATATACCGAAATAAAAGTAAAATTACAGATATTAAAACGTACTCAAAAAAGCTACTCAATTGCAGTAAGGTGAGTAAATGTAATTTGTTACTTTGGACCCCTGGCAGTTTGGCAACTGTCCTAGCTAGATAATATTTAATTGGTATCATGGCTTTGCTGGTCCTCCTGCACAGCTAGCTTCTGTTTTGAAGTTACTTTAGAATAACATTTACTTGCTTACTAATTCTCTGGCACCAACCTGAAAACTCCCAACGCTTTTTCTCACTCTGCTAATTCACCAGATTTATGGTCATGTGGAGTTTGGGAGCTGGGTTTACATTCCAGTGTGAGGACACTGTGCTTGTTTGTGTGTGTGTGTGTGTGTGTGTGTGTGTGTGTGTGTGTGTGTGTGTGTGTGTGTGTGTGTGTGTGAGAGAGAGAGATAGAGATTTTTTTTCCCTGCAAGAAACTAGAATGGATAAGAAGCCTGCTTGGAATAAACTTTGTGTTTAAGTTGACACAAATAAAGACGGTCAGGGTCAGTGGGTTTGAGTTGATAGAGTCCTGCAGCTTTGTTTCTTTAAGTTTTACTCACAAAATGGATATTGCTTCTTATAAATGCCACACTATAAGAGACCAGAGGGAGCTAATCGGCCAAGACCATGACCTTCTTTTTTTTTTTAAGCCTTTGCATTTTTAAAGTGAGCATTCAGCAACCTTTTACTAAACCCACTAAAATCACTTTCAGGTCTTTGTGCAGCAAGAATAAACGCAGAAACATTGTCAGAGTGTATTATTGACTAAACGCACATTCAAAGTAATGCACTTCTCATTCAGAAATAGATGTATTGTTGTTATTTCATATGCATATTTATTCTAATAATTAAAAAACTTAGGATGAAAAGTCCCTTAAAATGCACTCATTATGGGTGCCAGATAGCCTAGCGGTTATGTTGTACAGAGGCTACAGTCCTCATCACAGTGGCCATGGGTTCAAATTGGACCTCGGCCCTCTGAGGCATGTCATCCGCAACTTTCTCCTCCAAACATTTCCTGTCTCTCTTTAGCTGTCCTATCCAATGAAGGCAAAAGGCCTGAAACTTTTTTAAATTCATTCACATTGTTCCCCAGTCAGATTTTGACTTCATACATAGGGTGTAGTCATTTAGGGATCTGCAGCATAAATGTGAATATGAAAAAATTGATGTCAAACTTGTTCCATGTTGGACGACTAACAGGAGTGTTATTAGGTCCATTCAAGTAAGATTTATTTTATGACTTAGTAAAGGTGAATCACACTCAGTTGTGCAGTTACATTTATTGAAGGTGCATGTATAAAAAAGTATTTTATTAGAACTACTTACCGACCTAATTGTGACCAAGAACAATTGGAATGAGTTTTAAAGATTAGCAGAAATGTCATGAAAAGTATTACTTTCCTTACTGGATAAAGAGTAGGGACATCGTTGCAGGAGGAGAATAACATCAATACTTCAACCCAACAACTATATAACTGCTCACTTACTACTGGTATTACTGCATAAAACTGGTAGTACTGGATAGTCAAAGAAACAAACGGCTTAACGGTGACGTCTTCAAAGAAGTGAGGTCAGTCGTGTGTTTGTTTTTCTTTAAATGTTGTTGACACATACAGCACAAGGAAAACCAAAGAAGACTTTTCACAGGTTAGATGTCCTGCACACACCTGGAACACAATACTAAATAATCTGGCAGGCCGTCAACCGACGATCTTGAGGAGCTTAAGAGAGCTCAAGAGCTCCCAGGAAAGTAGGTGGTTAGTGACTGATATTTATAGATAGATACATGCAGTAATATGATGTACTGTATATGCATAGAGAGAGAGAGAGAGAGGAGCTCAGGGTGCCAGTTCCCCCGGTAGTCTAAGCCTATAGCAGCATAACTAAGAGCTGGTCTACACCAGCACCAGCCATAACTATAAGATTTATCAAAAAGGAAAGTTTTAAGTCTATTCTTAAAAATACAGACTGTGTCTGCCTCCCGGACCCCGGCTGGAAGGCGGTTCCAGAGGAGAGGAGCCCGATAACTGAAGGCTTTACCCCCCATAGTACACTTAGAGACTGTAGGTACCACTAGTAGGCCTGCATTCTGGGACCATAATGTTCTCGAGGGACAGTACGGCACTAGTAGCTTCTTAAAATAAGATGGTGCCTGGCCATTTAGAGCTTTGTAAGTGAGAAGAAGGATCTTGAATTCTATTCTAGACTGTATAGGGAGCCAGTGCAGAGCAGCCAAGACAGGAGTAATGTGGTCCCTTTTCCTAGTTCTGGTCAGTACACAAGCTGCAGCATTCTGGACCAGTTGAAGAGTCTTTAGAGATTTGCCAGAGCACCCTGACAAAAGAGAGTTACAATAATCCAGTCTGGAGGTAACAAATGCATGAACTAGTTTTTCTGCATCATTTTGCGACAGGATATTCCTGATCTTGGATATATTACAATGGTGAAAATAGGCTGTTCTTGAAACTTGACTGATGTGAGAGCTAAAAGACATATCTTGATCAAAAAGAACTCCTAGGTGCTAGATGCCAGGCTGATGTCACTAAGGACAGTCAAATCACTAGAAAAAGTCTCTCTGAGGTTCTTAGGGCCTAGCACAATAACTTCAGTCTTGTCTGAGTTAAGTAGCAAAAAATTTCTGGTCATCCAGGTCCTTACGTCCTTAAGGCACGTTTCTAGCTGACATAACTGACTGGTGCCATCGGGCTTCATTAAGACATACAGCTGAGTATCATCTGCATAACAATGAAACTGTATGGAGTGTTTCCTCATAATATTTCCCAGAGGAAGCATATATAATGTAAAAAGAATTGGTCCAAGCACTGAACCTTGTGGGACTCCATGGCAAACTTTAGTGTGCATAGAGGACTCATCATTAACATGTACAAACTGAGATCGGTCTGATAAGTAGGATTCAAACCAACTTAAAGCAGTGCCTGAAATTCCAAGCAAATGCTCCAGTCTGTACAACAGGATCCGATGGTCAATGGTGTCAAAAGCAGCACTAAGATCTAACAAGACGAGCACAGAGAGAAGTCCCCTGTCTGAGGCTAGAAGTAGATCGTTTGTAACTCTAACTAGTGCAGTCTCAGTGCTATGGTGGACTCTAAAACCTGACTGGAACTCTTCAAATAAACTGTTGTCATGGAGAAAGTCACACAGCTGTTTAGCTACCACCTTCTCCAGGATCTTCGAGAAAAAAGGAAGGTTGGATATAGGCCTGTAGCTAGCTAGAGTTCCTGAGTCTAGAGTAGGCTTTTTAAGTAGAGGTTTGATTACCGCTACTTTAAATGTCTGTGGTACATAGCCTGCCAGTAAAGACGAATTGATCATATCTAATATAGAGTTGCTAACTAAGGGAAAGACTTCCTTAAACAGCTTGGTTGGGATTGGGTCCAAAATACAGGTTGACGGTTTCGACGCAGAAAAAATGGAATATAGCTCTGAAAGGTCGATTGGAGAAAAACAGTCGAGACTAATATATGGTCCTGGAACTGTTTCTGCCTATCAGACGTATCTGCACCAGGTAAGGGCAGGAGGTTACCAATTTTGTCTCTGATGTCTAGATCAGTTTTTAAATTGACCATGGGTCAATTTAAAAACTTGATCACAATTCACTGTACTCATGAGTGTAAATGTTATTAACTGTAGTTACCTGCTTACTGCTTATTCTTCTGGTCTTATAGTCTATGTATTTTGTCTTCGTTGTTTTTTGTCTTTTTTTGTCTCTTATTCGTTTTAATTGTACTCTCGACGTCATTGTAAATGAGGGCTTGCCTTCAATGATTTCTCGAGAATAAATAAAGGTAAAATGAAAATAAAATGAAATGTCCAGAAAACTCCTTGCCTGGAAGCGCTGCTGCACACACTGAAACCATTTCACTGGGTGCTGGAAGGTCAAAGAGCAGATTAAGGCAGTAGGACTTTGGCAATGGAGAAGGGCTCCTGGAATATTTGAGAATGCTTCTGTGTGGGGGCGGAGCTGTGTCTGGTCTTTATCCTGATGATTAAAGACCTCCTTGTAAAAAGATTGATTTTTTTGAATACCCACAGAGGAACTGAGGTGACATGAAGTTGGAGCCACCTCTCACCTAATATCAACCTGTTCTTGTTGGTTTATTAGGCTGATTTTGGTTTGAACTCCAGTTCAGGCTAAATTAATTTGTCTAAAAAATACATGAGAATTTGTCATAGTTGTGGAGAATATTAGGTGAAAAGGAAAAATACACTTGTGTCTGCACAAACTGGGTGTGCTTTCTATGCCTTTCTTTGTATTGTGTTTAAAGAATAACACTATCAGTAATTGGATCATAAACTTTTCTTATTATAAGAAGTAAATCAGCACTTATAAGAAACATCTTAACAGATTTTAGACAGCTTTAAAACAATAATGAAAAACTTTTAGTTTTTTTACTTGTTGAGCATTTCAGAGACATTTATTCAGTTTAGCTAAATTCAGTTTTTCTCAAAGAATAATGTATCGCTTTTTTCAAATGAATATACATTAAACCATTTTGAAATTAGATTTTTAAAATGTTTAATAAGTGTTGATATTTTATTAATCCCAGAGGGAAGTTCTTGTTTACACTCTGTTATTTAGAGACATGCTTCTCACACAAATTAAACAAACAGGACGTGTGGACATGCATCAGTGGAGAGATGTCAGAGTGGGGCTGCTACACACTGCTACATAGGGAGCGCTTCAGAGCTTGTTGGGGGCTCAGTGCCTTGCTCAAGGGCACCTCGGCAGTACTCGAGAAGTGCCCTGGCACCTCGCCAGCTGCCAGACCAACTTCCAGATTTTGTCTACACCAGGACTTGAATCAGCGACCCTTCAGTTCCCACCCCAAGTCCCCACAGACTGAGCTACTGCAGTCCCAAATACAAACCAGGTGAGATACTAAGTCCTCTGCTGGGTTAGTATGAACACATGTTCATAATGTTGATAAAATGTGAAAGACGAACTTGATACAACAAAGCATAAATCACACATACAGTTAAGACAGCCACTTCAGTCAGTCTTCATTAGTATAGCACCAATTGATAACAAATGTTATCTCATGACACATTACAAAAAGCAGGTCAAAGACCTTACTCTTTGTTATATAATCTACAGAGACCCAACATTAGCAGGGTCTTGTCTGAAAATGCAGCCGTAAAAAGAACATTCTCTGAAGAATATGAATCATTTAGTGCAATTACATTTTCACTCAGGTTAATTGTATATGGAAAAAATGTATTCTAAAAATACTAACAGTAAGTCTGATGAGACTTAAATGTAGTTTAGACTGCAGTGTGAATGACTTGGAATCCAGCAAGCTCAATAAATAATTTTGAATTTTCTTCTACAGTATGTTGTCCATCAGCTCCTCTCCTCGCATGAAACAAGATGTAAAGCTTGACCATACTTCAGTGTCTACTTCCACTGGCTCTGACTTATTTTATACGACGAGCTGACACAGACAGTGCCACAATGCTGACAGGTATCGATCTTAGTACGGTTAAGGCAATGTTATTTGATTTGGGAAAAAAGCAAGTAATCGGGGGGAAACAAGAATGTGCTTGATGGGTAAAAAAAGAGGAAGAAGTTGTTGAAAATCAGCCTGTGTGAACCTTAAATGGCGTTAAGTTCATGGTGTTCAATGTTTATACATATAAAAGTAGTGCAATAGCCCACATAATGATGAGACAATTTGGAAAATGTATAGAAATATTAGAAGCATAAAGCAACTTCTCCATCCTTCCAGCATGAAGTCAGTTAATTTATTAGAAAGATGAGCTGCCAGAGGTGGTGGTCAGCAGGCAATGGATGAGTCTCACATCACAGGACTTTAACCCGGAAGAACCTGGTTTGGACCCATGTGTAAAAACGTAATGCTTTTTTATTGTTTTAACCCAGTGTTTCAAAGTGGGGTCCTGACCCCCCGTCAGGTTGCCAGGTGACACTAGCAGAAAGTTGGAGGGAAAAAGGCACAAAAATAAAAATGAACTAATAACAGTATTTGTGACAACAACATTTTAATATGTCTTTTTACATGTTATTAATCACTGAAAATGAAATTCTGTGTTTTGCTTTTATGCAAAGGTGGTACCCACCAGAAGCTAATGCTATATGAGGGTTTTTGAAATGGCAAAGTTTGGGAACCCCTGTTTTAACCCACACTATCCAAACAGATGATTTCAATTTACCAAAATGTTGTAAAGGATGAAAACAGATGTTAAAGACATCGCTTTGAGTGGGTCTCTGTGAGGCATCCAAAGGGTGCCATGACAAACATTTTGTATTTGACAAGCTTGAATGAAGAGGTTGGATATTTATAGGATGATAAATGAAAAAAGGGCACAGGTTTTCATATGACATCACACAACCCGTTATATGAAGAGATGTTGTAAATTATTTGCCAATCTATTAAGTGGATGTTGAGATATCTGGCCAGAAGTTTGTCACTAAATGAAACACTTTAGGTATTTGATTTGATTTGATTAGGTGTCATTTAACTACATAAGATTGATGAGAGATGTAAGAGTACTACATTGAACCAGATAATGTTAAAAATACAGAGTAAAAGAATTAGGCTAGACTTACATTTTTTTATATACCTGTGCATCTGTGTAAAGACTCACCAATGATACTCTGTATCTGTGCAGGGGGGCTTGTTTTGGACAGTGTGGTTGGGCCCACTCAGTGTGATCTTAGCTGTGATCTTAAATTAACATAAAATAAAAAATGAGACAAAGAATCAAATCCTCAACATTGCCCACTGATCACACAAAAGGAAGTGAATCACTCTTCAAACTCAACAAACTATCCATGTAATCTGACACCGCTCCCTGCCTTCCTCCCACTTTGCCTCCTTCCGCCTCTGTCCTCTCTCATTCCAGTCCACACAACACCCCCCACCCCCTCCCCTCTGTCCCACACTGACCCTTTCAATGGCTAAGTGGTGGCCACTGTAAACTGACCAGTCTTTCTTCTGCTTGCACATCCCTCTGTCTCTCTATGGGAAAATGATGATTGATGGCAAGGAAGAGAGAAAGATAACATCACTTTATTGCTTTCTGAAAAGTCCCCGGTCTTTCATGCTTATATACCGTGAAGCTGTGAAAAGGGTTCATTATGTATTGCCGGTGAAACTCAAGAAGAAACTCAAGAAGCACAAGAACAGTTAAAATTGAATATTTCTAAGACCTAAAATCCTAGATTTGTGAAATCAAATTCATGTCTCATAATTTTAGAGTCAGTTCTTGTGTTGGGAAAAAACCATTTCAGATTCAGATTTAGACAACTTTATTTATCCCAGAAGGGCAACTCAGTTTCTAAAAAACCCTCCTGGCAAGAAACGTAAATTATTGAGAGCTCCACCCTGCTATATAGCTGCTATAGGCTGCTATATAGCAGGCTACAACCTTATATTTTTAAGAATTCCTCATTATCATAAATACTGTATATGAGCTTTTGTATACTAGGAAACCAGGGAGTCTTTCATTAAAGCAGACTGAAGAGTAGACATCCTTCACAGAGATATTAAAAAGAACAGCTCCACATCAGATTTAAGGTTTAAGATGAAAAGTCATTTTTGGTTAACTTCTTCATTAGTACTGGTCATCCGTGGAAATTTATAGCTTTCCCGCAAAACCAATGTGTTAAATCTCCTGGCAGTTTATGGCAACATATTCCCTCAAACTTTATTTGACGAAATGGGTGGTACAGGGTCACTAAATGCCCTTGAAGCCTTCTGATTATAAGTAACACCTCATAATCCTTTATGGAATAATATATATTATTCATAAAAGAAAGCTATGTTTAACATGGACTGGATGGATAGAAATGTTTGGTGCATGATGGGTTATTTAATGCAATTTGAGAAATATTTTTTTTTAACATTTCTGATCAACCAGTACAAACACTGTTATGACTCATAATAGCATTAGCAGAAATAGCAGATTGATTCGCAGAAATGGCTTCATTCTTCATTTGTACCGTCTAACCTCCATCAGTCAGAGGAGTGCAGGAACTAACAATCTTCAGTCTGTTGGTGACAAAAGTCAGAACTGAACGGTAAAAAGGTGTTTAAGACCATTTACTTGGAACAAATTACAAAAAGACCTGAAACGTAATGATCTCATTGAATGCTTTTAATGGGATGCTAAATGACTTGGAGGCAGACACATCTTGCTGTAGGCTACATGTATGTTGTTGTCGGCGATCTTGACAAATACATAGTTTTAAGTTGTTCGTTCATGTTTTTTAAGGTATCATAATTATGTCAATTATATGTACCACATTTATTGTGCTGCTGCCTCTCTTGGCAAGGACATCCTAGAAAAATATATTTTTCATTTTAACAAGGTTTTCCTGGTAAAATAAAGGGGAAAAAAGAAGACTAAATGAATTGACTCCACCCATAGCCTCATGTCACGGGATGAAATTCAACTCTATAAAAGTCCCTTAAATTGATTAAATCCAAATGTGCCATGTCTCTATGAATTACTTTTAATAAGTTTAAATGTCTTAACATGCTTATTGTTGTTTGTTTTCTTTCTGTTTGTTGTTCTTGTTCATATATTTGAATATTATTTACCATACAAAAGTAGGCTATCTGTCTTTTTGAGTTATATGTTATTTATTCAGCTTCAAGACATTTTGTCTCAATGTTTGTTATTTTGAATTCATGACAATAAAGTTTTGAGAAGAAAAAATACGTTCGTCTATTTTTATTAAGATGACATCCATTCATGTGTGGAGCTTACATTTCTGTGGTAAAACAGCCTCTCATAGTAAGTAGTGAAGTGTTTTCATTGTATATATTTCATCACTAATATGCTAACATGTGAAGTCGTGGAGAAAAATACTTTGTAAAATGAGTACATTTGCATAATGTTAGGACATAAGCTGCTAAATTAGCAAGGACAGTTCATAGCTAGCTAACATAACCTCATATTTAGAGAACAAATACAACAAAAGTAATCATTTAAAAACATTATATAGTTCAAAAAACGTTTCATGTTAACATTAAATATGAAACAATAATTTGTATCTGGTACCTTAGCTAGCATTGCTGAGAGGGAACCTTAAATTGTTTAAAAATATAATAGAAAGGCTTCACAAGAACTTTCTGTCTTGAATTATGTGAAGACAAAACCTATAAATACTTAAGAACAAGTGTTTTTTGTATTTTTTCATCTCTGCTAACTTAGCCACTCTCAGTTAGCTTGTTAGCAACTTTTACTGCTTTAAATTACTATTAACTAGCTAGCACAGTTAATGCTAATTTGGCTACAACAAACTACTCTGTGTATATTTCTAAACTGCCTTGTGTTGTGAGAGATAATCCACATTAGCTACTGTTGTTTTATGTTAGATGATCAATGTAAATCAGTTGTCCATTCAGTGTTTGATTGGAACATGACAACCTTTAACATTTAATGTTGTTTTATGTAAAATGAACATGTATGTTAAGGGGTTATTTGTTTTACTGTCAGCATTGACATCGTTTCACCATTGTACTGTTTTAGAAAAACATAATTTACTAAATTTTCATAATTTTGTTCATTTTAAAAATGCATGTTTTATATATAACATTTTGCACAGACTTGCTCCTCCTCCTTTGAAGGACTTTATAAAGCTGAAGTCTGCCAGTGGGATCGGCACCAGGGGCCACAGCCCGAGGAGACTGTGAGGTCCCATACAGACGCACTACATTCAAACTGTTCTGTCAGTCAAAGGAAATAAATATTACTGACAATAAGAAACTCACAAACATATACAACCTTCAAAACACACCTCAAACAGTGGATAAAAGAAAACCAAGTCTGTGACCACCTTTAACCTTTAACCTCTATTATTGTCTTGTGTCACTTGTGCCTTTGTGTTTGTATTTCATTTGTAATTTGTCTTTCTCTGTTACCTGCCTAGGCACAACAGATGGAAACTAGCACTTCTGCTATAATCTGGCATTTTTACAGCTGTAATTGTTACAGCTGTTCATTAATATGCACTGTCCCTAACAAATAAATAAATAAAAGCATTGTATTTATCGAGGACCAACTCACTATACATTTAGTTTTGATATTTTTAGGGAGGAATATTAAGCCTGGCTCTTTGGTCCTTTGAAGGCCCCCTTTCTGTGCAGCATCAGGCCTGGGATCAGGGGCAGATGCGTTCACATATACAACCAGTCCAGTCAAAAAATCAGTGCAACAGGCTTGTGTAGTCAACAGGGTTTGAACAAAACAAAACAATATGAACAGCTCAAATTCTCTAAAAATTCCAACTGGGAAAATTTTATTTTTCTAGTATGATGTGAAAGAAAAGTTGTTATTCCTTCTTAATAATTTTGCCTTACACGTATACTGTGCTTAAATGTAAAATACATGTTGAAAATGAAACATACAACTGTATCATTTTAAAACTGAGTTACATTTTTTAATTACTGAAATAAAAATGATCAGTATCTCTTTCTTGATAATGCCTCTAAGGTAAATACTAACTACTAATATTGCATGTATGTGTGTTCATGTCATTTCATGGTAGTTTTTTGATATGGCAGAAAGGAACTACATAATTCAATTAAATGGATTCTACTCTGGTTACCCAATTAGTTTAAAAGGGGCATAAAAGTTGCTGGGTATGTCTTTCAGACACTCAGACTGCAGTTTAGGTCATGTTGCAGCCTAGCCATTCAGTCAGCTGATGGACACACAATCAGGAGCAGAGAATGAAGGAGAGATGAAGGAAGTGCTCATTTCTTGGAGATTAATTATTGATGTTTAGCAGCACAGAGACTGACTTCAAGAAGCACCTGAAGAAAATATTGTATATCTCTTGTGTGCTACAAACTACTGGCAAATGTTTTATGGGATGATTTATGAATAGATACATCTGCCAATAGACCAGCACATTTTTTTTTAACTGTCACGGGCAAGTCCTTGTGTGTCATGTCATGCTTACCAGGCGGCTGATCAAGTACTGTCTTGTGTACCATCTGTGTTGCATGGCATTGAGGAAGCGGTCCAGTCCTACCACTTTGAATTAGGAAGAGGTTTTATGAGGTTTTTTAAAAAAAATGTGGAACCTGAAACCTGAACAAAAGTGTTTGTTCATTCTTTTTTGAAACCTGAACAAACACTTTTAGCTTGGTTTTGTACTTACAGCTTCCTGAATGAAAGTCATTTGATTTTTTTTGCATACCCCAATTACATGCATATTATTTTGAAGCCTTGTATGTTTTCAACATTAGATCTGGTAGTCTACAAGTTATTAGTTTGTTTGCATGTGTGTATGAGACAGAGAGGGAGGGGCAGAAAGAGTGAAAGAAATGAAGGGGGAGTGATTGTCTGTAAGTGGAAATAAGACAGAAGCTACTAAGTGTTTCTCATAGCTGCATGAGAAACAGCTTTAACACAACCGGTATTGACGAGGCTTTAGTCACATATCTTTTATCGATACATCTGAACTAACAGAAACTACTGGTATCTGTCTTATCAGGTGTGCTCGATCTTTTGTGACCATATCAGGAACCCGGAACCCGCGCACCTGTAAGCTGACGTCATAGGCTGAAAGTACCTGCAGCAACTCGTCCAGCTGAACCCCCTCAGTGACTGAAACTACCTTCAGCAGACAAGACAAAGGAGACGCCACGACGACATTATCGTGAAGGAATATATTTATCAATTCTTTCATTGAGGGCTTTCACTCCGAGGAATATTTCAACAAGATTTACAGACTGATGGGGACCGCTGGGTTTGCGGTTTTGGCCATTTTAATCGTCGTTTCACAGGTGAGATTTCCTGCTGTCCTAACCCAACTGGACTTACTGCTTCCTTTGATCCCTGTCGTTGTCAAGAGTGTAACCTAAATATGACGGATATATAAAGTTTTAAGATGACTTAATAACATCTAATTGAACAATATTAGTGTATTTAGAACAATCGTCACTTTTTAAAGTTTTTTTTAAAGTAATGAAGGGGTCACAATAAGCCTATTAAGCTTCTAATTTCTTTTAATTTACTTCAAAAACTGTACTTTGATTGGCCCCACGACTTACTGCGGCTTTACACTCGTCATTGCACGGACACTGGTGAGGCGGACTTCTATTTAGCTAAGTCGCCTTTTAGATTTTAAGGCTGCTCTGAAATCTCGCGATATCTAAACGTATTTGCTAAATTAACATTGAAAAGTTCTGTATGGTGGCTCAAAGTCGCCATTTTGGAGTCTTCGTCCCCTCGACGGGCCTCGCCCTTGTTACGTTGGTGACGTCGACAGGTTAAACTCCAATTCAACGTGTTTCGGTTTGATCGCTTGCAAACAAATGTTATCAAGAAATTTCTTCAAGCCTTTTTGATTGGGTTATCAATTTGTGGAATAGTTTCCTTATAATTTTTGTACATTCTTAATTTTTTTATTTAAATTGTACTGTGTTCACTTTTTGTCTGCAATCTTTGCTCGTTGCTGCTGTAACAATGTAAATTTCCCCATTGTGGGATAAATAAAGGATTATCTTTATCTTAATGCACGATGATAGTTTGTAGAGCATCACTGAACATAGTTAGCTGTGTTAGACCAAATTACCAGTTAATCCAAACATCTACAGCTAATTGACAAGTGAGAACTACAATATATGTATCGATATAAACTTATAAAAGCAACCTATGGTGTTTACAACTTCTAAAATTATTCTTTACAATTTACATTGTGTTATACGTTGGAATTTTTCATGCCCAAGAAATTAGATAATGAATTTAAAATTTAAAATTAGCATTGCGAGTAGAAAATTAAAAGGTGTAGAATATTTAAATTTGTTCAATTTTTTTTTCTTACCACTAGAACTTGTTCTGAATGGCAAATTATATTCCTAGCATTTCCTTTTCATTTTCAACATTTTGAATATACTTACAACACATCAATCTTAATCTTTAACAAGTTGAATTTATTCCCCAAATGAAGAAGAAAAAATAAAAATCGTAATAATTTTTGTTGCTGGACATCAAACCTTAATACTTGTATCAAGGTTTGATGTATAAAATTAGCGTGAAAGTTTTATTGAAGATGACATTCAAATTCCATGTAAATGATGATTCATTAAAAGACTGGTTTTTTTTCATAGGCTTCAGCTGAACAGACTGCTGAGGAGCCAACATGTGTGCCTGGATTCATGTCAGATATGATGATTATCAAAGTGAACAGAAAGCATCTGGGACAAGGCATGAAACTTGGCAGAGGTAAGAAATATATGTTTTATGAAACCGTGTGGGGTTCATTTCTTTGGTTCTGTATGATTTAATTATTTTAAGATGGTGCATTAAAAAATAAAACATTTAAGCTATGGCGGCAACCAGATGGCAGTTTACAGCCAAAGATAAAACGTCTCAGCTTTGTGTGTGCTCCTCTGGCTCAGAAGGCCTTCTACAGATTAGTTGTTCACATTGTTTTCACATGAAGCCCAAACAACCTCAGGTCTCAGCTTGCTCGCACAGCTTCTCATGTAATGCTGCAGGGCAAAACAATTTTCTGATCCTGTTTTGCAGTGCTTTCTTTTCAAATGAATTCAAATACTCAAAGAAAATGAGCACCTAACTTTCTCTGTTTCACTTGACTGAGAGTTTTTGTTGTTGCATGTTTGCATTTAACTTTGACTTGTATGTAAGATTTGAACACAATCAACTTTTCTTTTTCTTTTCAAACTGCGTCAGCACAAATCTCTCTATATGTACTCTATCTCTATGTAGGTGTCTAGGCGTTTGACTGTTTTCCACAACTTGACTTGGTTGATGTACACAAGGTTGAACTGTTTTTACACTGGCCTCTCGTTTGCTCTGTTTCACTTGTCTATGATTTGTCCCTGAGTGCAGCTTTCTTGTTATCTTGAAATAAGAGTGAACACAGAGTCCTTGAATGCTAAGATTTGTTGGTTGCATTTGTAAACATTCAAAGTTGGCCCCTCCTCCTCAGCCCAACCAAACTTGTGTTTTCCAAGTACAGTCTTCACAGCCTGCACTCTGTTTTGGGCCTGTGGCTGCACACCTACATCCTAAAGGTTGACACCCAGGAAAGCACCTTACAAAGCAGGACAAGGAAGGTGGATAGATGGATAAAAACTTTATTGATCCTGAGGGAAATTCCAAAGGAAGCAGGCGACGCTATCCAAGAAGATACAAACACTGCTCTCATACATGATTATTTAGAGGTGTTATCTTTGTGGCATCCAAAACGATCATAATTAAAAGCTTATGACCACAGAAGGAACACAATTTTTTTCCCCTGAAGAGTGTATGCCATATTAGTAGTGGTGCTGCGGACCACAAATCCCACGATTTGGATCAGATCACAGAGTTTGATCATGGATCTGATCAGTTTTCGGATCAAAAAAAGACATTTATGATTAAAAAAAACTTTTCCACTCCTCAGCTAGACATTACTCAAACTTTTAATTTTTTTTATAACTATTTTTTCCCCTACTATTGGCTATACTAATTGCTACAATTCCAACACTAAAAGTAGAATCAGTTGGATGTGAACCTGAAACCTGAACTCTTTTAATTTAGAAAGTGCTTTTAAAATCTGAGTACTGTAATACAAAAAGCTGCATCCTTTTAAAAACAGTATTTGTAACCCCCCCCATCAGGAACATCCAATTTGAATATTTTGGCGAATATAAAGTTTGCTGTAATCTACAGAAGTATTTTTCAATCTCTTTTTGAGATCTTTTTTCATGTATAGCTAACACTGTTGACCACTTCACTCACACACTGTTCATTTAGCAGATGTGTGTGCCTGCAGTGTGTGTTGTGTGAATCAGACAAACAACAAACGATGTGTTAAGGAACTATATCTTACAGCCCTCTGTAATGGAGTTTGTCTTAAGTTTACAGCAGTGACTACAGCACGTTACTAACATTAAGCTGCTGAGTGTTGTAACACGCAGCCACCAGCTGTTACCTGCATGACAGCAAAACGGGGACGGGGTGAGAGAGTGAACTGAGAAAAAACGCTTTCCTTTGAGAGTCAGCCAAAAAAAAAAAAATGATATAACTGTATTGTCTGCCTATTTGTATAGTGGGTCTACATGGCCAACACGATGCCTTTTATTTCACTGAGACTCTGCACAGGGATTTAGCAGTAGTATTTATTATAGGCTACACCTTGTTTATATTTTCCTTCAATAAGCGGATCACGGGGAGCCAGAACCGTGGGCATGATCCGAAAGGGTCATGGATCAAGCGCGATCTGTTTCACCACTACTTATTTGTGAGACCATCTAAGTCATTCAGTTTAGTTCATCCACTCTCGCTAGTACTTTATAGAGGGCGGTAACATGCTGTGACTTTGAGAAATTGATGGGGTACATTATTAATCCGGCTAACTTTTTCCGTCTTTCATATGTTTTTTTTAATATTGCATCTTAATTGTTTTTAGCAAAAACTGGGTTACTTACTCATAGCGACCTTCAAGAAAGACTGTGCTATTCCTTTTTAATCAAGTGTGTTGTAGAAGAAAATATATAATCTAATCCCTTAAAGAAAGACAGTTGTAGCACTTAGAGTCAGACAGGTCTAGTCAAGTTATAAATGGCAGTGATCCACAGGACAAGACAACACAAAAACTTCTGGGAAGGTTTATTGTTAGTTTTAATAAAGGGACTTAAAGATTTGAAGTTAGTAACATGTATGAATATTAAATGAATGCATACAGAAGGAGAAGCATGTTAGGTATAAACAAGTTTAGCACCTGAACCCAATCTGAGCTGCCTGATTTGTTTCCACACTGACATTATAGTAATGATTCTCCTCTTCTTTTTTCAATCAATATGTTTCATTAAGAGTGCTTCAAACTTATCGTATATGACTACCAAGCTATGTATTCTGTTTACCAATTATCCTAAAAAACACCTTCCTATCGGAGATGTGCATTTCAAGTAAAATTACTTTTTGAAAGTCACTCTTATCAATGCACCTACATACAGTATGTTCTGACACAGTCTGGCCAACTACCTTTACTGTTTCTGATGACGGGTTACATCTCAGTTGAGTTTACTATGAAGAAGATGCAAGTTCGATGTGTTTCCTTGTTTGCCTGGAACAGACAACAGTGACTCTTGGGGCTTTATTAGAATGATATATTCTTGCTAGTGTTCACATGATTTATTATTTTTAAGAAGAATAATTGTCAAATATTTCTTTGTTTTCTTTTCATGTACTCTATTTGTAACAGATAACTTTCTTCTTTCCAATCACAGTGGGCTTCACTGACTGCACAGACATCTCAAGAGTCCTGTTCTTCAGTGTTGACAGCCGGTTCACAATTCAACGAGATGGCACATTGAAGGTCAGTTGAGTTCACAACAATGTTTATTTTTTTTTTTAAATCGCTGTTTCTAAAGCATATCCGCCTCACATCCTTTTAAACGAAAATAAGTTGAAGAATTGTAGTTGCAGGTTATAATCCTTTGTTTGCTAATTGGGGAAACTGACTGGATTAGAATACACATTTTTAGAAGCAATTCAGATAGTTTCCTCCTGATGCACATTAAAAAACTTAGATCTGGTATATACCTTATACTGATTATACATCATGTATAATGACAGCAACTGTTTTCATAATCAACTGAGCCCATCTGAAATGTTGCAGACATTAAGTTGAACAGCTGCAACACTGTTCATATTTATTTCTGACATGCCATGTAGAGGACTTTATGAAACTGAAAACTTTACCATCACATACTTTTTTTTCACGAGTGGATTTTGTTTCCCCAGGTGAACAGACCAGTTGTTCTTCATGAAGGACACTTAGACATCTTAATAAAGCTCACAGACATGCGTGGTCACAAAATGACTGTTACTGTCAGGGTTGTGCACAGTGGGCATCACCATGAGCAACAGCATGGGCACCATCATGAACAACACCATAGGGATCACCAAGAGCATCAAAATGGGCATCACCACGAGCAACAGCATGGGCACCACCATGATGGTGATCACCAAGAGCATCAAAATGGGCATCACCACGAGCAACAGCATGGGCACCACCATGATGGTGATCACCAAGAGCATCAAAATGGGCATAAACATGGACAACCTCATGAGCATCAACATGGGCACCATCATGGGGATCATCCAGAGCATCAACATGGACACCATCATGGGGATCACCAAGAGAATCATAATGGTAGTCACCATGGACAACATCACAAGCATAAACATGGGCATGAGAACCACCAAAATGTTGAGCAACACCATGGAGACAAAAAACATCAAAATGAACAGCCACAACTTCCTGAAGAGGCCCCTACTGATATCACAGAGGTAGGATTGAGAGCTATTACATGTAATGAAGGAATCTTGCTATCTCACTGAAATGAGTTACTGGAAAATATACACTGTTGGTTAAGCATTCATGAAATTATGACTCTAGTTCCTGGATGAACAACAACAGGCTGATGTGTCAGTGTGACCGTGAAAGAGCTCCGTCGCCAGAGGCACATTTTTCTTAAACCAACACTGCCCCTCTATGGCTGTATATGAAATGGTTAGACTCACTGGATCCATTGTTCAGGAGGAGGGTACCAGGAGGTACCTTTTTTTAAGGCCTATTTTGTAAAGCCAAAGTTAATGAATGAAATTATCTAATTATAATCAGTATAGATTAATGTGGGTCTGAAATGATCATAAAAAAATACTAAAAGCATTGTATTTATTTCTCCAAATAATCTCAAAAAAGTGATCTTCATTTACAAAATAATATTTTTCTTGTTTTTAAGGAATCCTTTTTTAAACTACTGAGGCATCACAAATAACTGTCAAATGTTTATGTGTATGTATCGTTTAATTTTTTTTTGTTGATGTGACTTGGATGCTACAAAACACCAGAAAATGTTAACTCTCTAACTTTTCTTGAAACCAGACATGTTGAAGCTGCAATAAACAATATGTTTTACATCATATTGACTGCTTAAAAACGATAGGACAGTCACAGAAACCATATTTTTCAGCACCTTTGACAGATTTTTTTACCACTGTGGGGAAACGGGAAAGATAAATGTATCATGGCTAAATACTTCAGAATCAGCAGACACTGAGATACCTTGCTCCCCCAGTCTATACTTGGATTGTCTGAATGTCAAAACTACCTACAGTTTACTGTGTTGGTTGAAGAGAAGCATAAGATGCTACATTTGGATTAGAGTTTGATACTGATTATCCTTTAGTTTTCCATTTTAAGTGAAACTGTTGCACAAGTCTTGATCCCTCATTGACCAAAATATGTTTTTTGTTTTTTTTCCCCCAGAGTACAGAGGAACCGCCAGTCCCTGTTCTGCTTTTCCCCAAGTCGAGTAAAGGGTTGAGCAGGAGGAAGAGAGACTGGGTTATTCCTGAAATCAGTATTTCAGAGAATGACAGAAGACAATATCCCATCAAAGTATCTCAAGTAAGAGCCCCTACAGCACCTTGTGATGGAGGATTTGTTACTGAACAGTATTTTAAAAATATGTCGTCATGTTTAAATTAACTTAGTGAAAAAGGAACAAATGGTACGGTAACATCTCTTATGAGGAGAAATCAAATGGGTGTTTAGTTGATATCCTAATATTGTCATCAGGACACAGTCATTGTGTGTTTCTCTGTAGCTGAAACTGTCTTACATTATTGTTACTGCTGTTATAGTCATCTTTTAAATATTTTATTCAGCCTTTTCAAATGTGAACACAACAACAAATGGAAAACTGTACGAGAATAGAAAGGCACAGTACAATACTCGAAGAAGCACGACATAACAACACAATAAAAGACACAGAGGTTACAGAAAGAAAAGCCCTCTAAGAAACAGCAAAACTAGACAATGGTTTCTCACCTCAAAAGTGATATCAACAGTACATTCTCAGTATAGATAATCTATACAGTGGTACAGTCTATCATGAGGGATAGGAGGATATATAATCCTATAAAGAGTAACATGTTTTAAGTTATTAGTTATTTTCTCTAACGGTATACAGCTATTATAGAAAGCCACAGTCATTTGGCCATCTTGAATTTCCCTCGGGATCAATAAAGTATCTATCTATCTGTCCCTTCTCAACAGCCTGTTCAAGGCAGGACTGTTGTGTCATTATTAAACCTCATTGTTCTTTATAAAAGGTATGGAGGTGTAATGCTAACAGGACAGGATAGCCCAGAGGTTGCGCTAGACTTGCTTTTTGTCTGTCATTTTGACGGAAAATTTCTTTCATAATCTATGATCCGTCATTTTCATTTCTTATATTTTTATGATAATGAGACATTGTCTATTCATTTATTAACTATTTATTTAAGTTTAATTTGCAGAACAATTTGAGGGCGCACTTAATTATGCACACTCGAAGCCAACTGGATTGGGAGGTCTACTGCAGGTGCTTTACATGTGGTTAATGACATTGCTGTGTGAGATTTAGAAAGGAGTGGTGAACACCTGGTGATTCTAATCTGACAGCCTTCAGATTTTTCTGTCATTGTTAAAAAAAATTCCGCCAAAGACGGAAAATATTCGGTTAATGCGACCTCTGGGATAGCCCCTTGTGTTGTGAATGGGACACACGCTTTCTCCTGAAAACACAAAACGAGGTGTAAAATCAGACACTGGTTCAGCACTGGAGGGCAATGAAAGCGTTGTATGGTCCAGTAAATAAAGACAAAGGCAGTGTAAGGGAGGAGCCTCCTTAGGGGGATGTTGTGGACTCTGTATTAAAGGGGGTAACTTAGGCCTGTTGTGTTTTTTCCAGATCCGTTCCAATGAGGATAAATCAAAGAAGATCTATTACAGCATCACTGGTCCAGGAGCTGATCAACCGCCTGTTGGGCTTTTTAACATGGATCGTACCACGGGTAATCTGTATGTTACACAACCTCTGGACAGAGAGTTTCAAGATAAGTACCGGGTAAGCAACCTTTCCGCCTCTAGTTTTAAAGATAAACTCTTTCTCCACTATTCAGGATTGGTCTGCAAGTCTTTTAAAACATCCAAACACTGTTTGTACTCTTTCCCTTTCAGAGTTTTACCAACATTTAAGCTGGCACAAATGCCAAAGTTCACAGAGTAACCATCGTGTTACAAATCTATACTAGACATATCTGCAGTAGATCTTATCTTTGTATTGCTTGCAAGGTTTTATACAAATGTAATATTGATGGCAAGATGTGTAGTCATTAGGAAACAATATTTTATTTGAATGTTAATAGAACAGAAATCATAAATATTCAGATTACCTGAAGAGATTTCTTCTACACCAATGCCCTTCTTGGTGCATTACTGCCACCTGTAGATCAGTGATGCGTTTAAAACCAGTGGCAAGAATGTTTTGCCAAGCCATCCTGCTCTAGTGATGTTACATAAAATGGGTGCATTATTCTTGCATGTACAGCATTATAATACAAATGTATTTGTCTGTGTGCAGTTTCAAGCGTATGCTGTGGCTGAGGGCGCAGGAAATGCAGAGGAGCCTATGGAAGTTGTTGTAAATGTTATTGACCAGAATGACAACCCACCAGAATTTAATAAAACCACCTTCGTTGGAGAAGTTCCTGAAGCCTCAAAAATAGGTACTTTCATTGGATTTAATTTGACCTTGATACAATGTCTGTGAGCGTAAAACTATCGTTGGAACATTCACAGTGCGTACGATGTATGCATCAGTTCTGAATTTGTGACATTGACATATGTTTCTTCTCACTTCTAATCATCCTGTAAACAAGGTTTCTCAAGTTGGGTTGTCATTTAAGCAAAATGTTAAACTTTTCTAGGATACTAACATAAAAAAACAATATGGGATACCTCTTTAGATACCAACGCATACATTGTATTGGAAGTAAAATTTCATCTGGCTGTGGTCTAAATCTAGCTTTGTTCTGTCTGTGCAATACTTTAAATCAGTCGGCCCTTTGTGCTCATTGTCCTCTCGTGGTGCATGGAGTATAAATATTCTAAAGATGACTTGTTAGCAGGATCATATAACTGACACTCATTGCACATTATACTCACCACTCTGCATTATTAGGAGATATGTTTGGCACTTTACGGCATTTCTATGATGAATCCACTCTTTAAACTGCTGCTCTGAATGAGATTTTTATTTATTCCTTTTGTCCTGAATTTTCACTCCTCTCTTGCCAGATTATGAGATTATTCAAGTGGGGGCAACAGATAAGGATCAAGAGAAAACCGACAACTCAGATCTCCGCTACCGTATTTTGGATCAGGATCCAAAGATGCCCAGTGATGACTTGTTTATCATCAACCAACTTACTGGATGGATCAGAGTCCTTGCTGGTGGTTTAGACAGAGAGGTGAAGCTTTTTAAACACATTGACATCACACATTGCTTCCCCACCAAACTGTTCAGAAGCTCTGTCATTCAAATTTCCATTTTCTTTTTTGGTTTTGTTCCACTTTGTAAATGCTTTCACATGAGCTCTGATACAGACCGAACAGCACCAAGACTGACTGAAAGGTGATTTATGTCTGCTTCAAACTGTTTTTTTTTTTTTTTTGGGGGGGGGGGGGGAAACTACTGATTAAATTAATCCTAACGGTATACTTGGGTGGAAAACAATTCTTTACATTCTGAATGGAACTGTAAAACATGCCAACCAGCCTGAAGCACCAGAACATTAAGTGTATAGGAATACGGTGTAATTTTAACAACTATCTTTTTCATCTAAAAAGTGGACTGAATTTAATGTACATGTGCAACCAGTATCGCCAGCATAAAATGCTGAGATATATACCTTCATGATTGTGAGTGCAGCCACCAAAAATGTTGGGCTTTTTATGCCTTTATTAGAGAGGACAGTGGACATAATCAGGGAGAAAGAGGGGAATGGACTATACAATAGCCTCTGTACATTTGGCGCTCTAACTAACCTGTAGGCCACCAGCTCCCCTGCTGTGTAATTTTTCAATCAGCAAACAGCCTGAAGTTTATCCATCTGAAGTGTCAAATTGAAAAATGCCTCTGCTATCACATGGCAGATGGTATGGTTGGTGCCAAAACTTTTTCTTCAAGTACACTTGGCTGGTTGCCTGTTGTGAATTGTTAGAACAACAGAGTGCAATGGATCTGGAAGAAAGGACACCTAGCAAGCCCTCTGCTGGAGGCAGAATCTGTAGCTTTTATACACTTAAAATTTCACCTTGATGAATTACTATTTTCCCATATGAGAAGGAGTACGAATATTACTTTTACAGGGCTAATAACGAATATACTACTTTTTTGAACCCGTCTTCAAAGGCCCATGTTTTGAACTGTTCTGAGTCAAAGGCCATAACTTTAGGGACAGGATTGAAAAGATGTTGTCACCTAACAGGATGCCACTCTGACCAAATTTGTGAGAACATGGCTGTCTGGACTGTTATAATCTCTCACAAACATGTTGAAATTTAATTCTGGTTTAGAGAGAATCTGCTACAACTGAATCTGTGAAATAAAAGCAAAATGGTAAGGCCCTTCAGTTGATTGGTTTAAACTTATTGTCTGTCTCTCCTTACAGAAATACCCAAAGTACACTCTGAGGGTACAAGTGGCCGACATGAGAGGAGAAGGCCTGACTTCGGAAGCGAAAGTAATCCTTACCGTCACGGATAGCAACGACAATGCTCCAGTCTTCGCACAGTCCACTGTAAGTGCAACTTTTCTGTGATTGGAAATGTAATCAAACAAGATTTATTAGCTGTGTTTAGAAAAAAAAATTAACTAAACTATTTACATTTTTAGTAAAGGTTGTTTTTTGTGTCAGCTAGTAAGATGTGAAAACACTACATACATGTAGGTTTTCTTATTGTTTCACTTGTGCACCTTTACACATCCCTTTCACTTTTCCAGTATTCGACATCAGTTGAAGAAAATAAAGCGGACACTCGGATCGCGACATTGGCAGTAACAGATGGTGACGAGCCACATTCCCCAGCCTGGAATGCGAAGTTCAAGATTGTTGATGGTGATCCTGGAGGATTATTTATTATCAAAACAGGAACTAACAAACAGGAAGGAATCATTTCAACCACCAAGGTCAGAACAATGTCTGGAGCCACAATGACAAAGACTTTTCTGTCATTTATTGCTGTGTATTAAATAACAATACTTGTTGTGAAGATAGTTAGATTTCAGAATGAATTGTAGGTTATTAAACGAGTGCTGCTGTATGTTTCCTTCCACCCAACTAGGGCCTTGACTTTGAGATGAGCGCCAAGCACACTCTGCTGGTTGAAGTGGAGAATGACGTTCCTTTTGCCACTTCACTGCCCACTTCCACCGCCACCGTGGTGGTCGATGTAGTGGACGTAAATGAAGCTCCCATCTTTGATCCAATCGTAAAGACTGTGTCAAAACAGGAAGATCTTGCTCTCGGAGCCGATGTGGTGCAGTACACTGCTTCTGATCCAGATACTGCACGGAAACAGAAAGTCACGTAAGAGCAAACTGATGTATTTAAATACATGTTCAAAGTACAAAAAAAAGCAGAGCAAGATATTGAATCCATTACAAGACTGCACACTCTGTCTACAGAAAGTAGTGTTTGTTTGTGTTGAACTGATTCTGAATGAATAAAGTCAAGCAAAAATACAATTACTAAACAGCAGAGACGGGCAACTCTTAAAACTCAGTTAAAAATACTGGTTTTATCGTCTGAGTCTGGGAGCCTCCAAGTGGCTGTTGAAACATCTGAACAAAAAAGTCTTTATCTGTAGTGAATATGGATGGTCATGATTTTTAAGTGTTTGAATAGTCATTTGTTTATTTTTAAAAAAGACAGAAAAGGTGACGCCATTAACTGAAAAAAATAGTTATTCCATTCTTTTTACTGCAACTGGTTGTTACGCAGTACTACAACCAGACGGGGGCTGTAGTGCAAATAAAAGCTGTTTTCTGCCTGCCATTTAAATACCAAAGAAGAAGAAAGCATGAGAGCTATCAAGTGTCCTTAAAGTGGATGTTGCGCAGTGAGATTTGGAACTGGAGAAAAAAGCAGAGACTTCTGCAGCTGTCCGAAAAAGTTCTGTGTGGGACTCGTTCAAAAAAAGATGTAAAATGAGGTCAAGTGCAAACATTGTGCAAAGTTGTTGTAGACGTGCGACATTTGCACCAGGCAGGCATTTGAGTGTGAGGCACCAAGCATTAAAAATAGTGTTTTTGACTGTCCTACTGCAGCTTCAAGTATGGTTTTCATTAAGACTCTGAACCCCTAGCCAAAGAAATTAATTTAGTGAAATGTCTTGAGCCTAAATTGTGCCACATCAAAGTAAAGAACACATTTTGACATCTTTCTGTGATTCTTTTGTTTATCACAGGTATAAAATAATTCGTGACCCTGCAGGCTGGCTGGACGTGAACAAAGATACAGGAATGATTAAGGTTAAAAGTTCAATGGACAGGGAGGCCCTCTTTGTTAAGGAGGGCAAATACACAGCACTCATCGGTGCTTATGACAATGGTAGGTCTGAAATGCTTGATGGGCTGTAATGTACAAAAATGCTTTTAGTTTTTCTGGAGCTGTGTGTATTTTGTTCTTCTAATTTGTGTATATGTCACCTAACCAGACGACGTCCCAGCCACCGGAACGGGTACTCTTTTGATCCAGCTTGAAGATGTCAATGACAATGCACCTACCATTGTTAATCGCACAATCAGGGTATGTTCCCTTTTCCAAACAGTTAAACAAATGTGAGTGTGGCATGTGATTGAAATACACATTTTCTACACTTTTTGGATGCAGAACTTGTATTCTGTGACATATTAAAGGGTAACTAAACCCCATATTTTCAGCTGTACTGATCTACCCTGGAATTAAAAAAAATGCATTTAGAATGTCAATGTATCAACTTCGAGAAGGAGGGGGGCGGGGCGGGGGTGAAGACACGCCCACTCACTGCTTCGCGCCGTTATCAGCCGCAACATCATACAATGTTTGCCCCACACACACAGTGGCTCGGGCTCAGGGCTCAGTGCGCTTGTGTGTAGGTGGGGGGAGCGAGTGAGGAGAGAGAGAGAGAATGAGGCGAGTGTGTGTGTTCAGCAGGTGTGTGCGAGAGGCACGTTATGATGCCGGGGACCGGAGCAGAATAAGCAGGAGAATGTATCAACTTAGAGAGGGAGGGGGGCACGGGGGTAAACTCACCCACTCACTGCTTCGCGCCGTTATCAGCCGCAACATGATACAATGTTTGCCCCACACACACAAATACACACATACACTTGAGTCCCCACAGTTCGCCGAGTCGGGTGACAAGGCTTTTATAGATTTGGTGACGTAGTAATTCACTCCTACGTAGTACTGTACTCCACACAGCCGTTAGAGTTTTTCAAACTGAAGGGCAGACACTATGCACATTTCTAACACAATATTTCAAATTTCAATACTTTGTACTCAAATGTCGAGATTGGGACTTGGATTGATCCATAACACTACTTAATACTCAAATACAGAGGTTTATAGTTGAAAAAGTGGTTTTAGGGTTTAGTTACTCTTTAAGCTCTATTTTTAAGAGGTGACTACTTAAATAAGGCCAAATAAATGATGTATACCATTCTCTTCTGAGGTCAAATACTGTAAAAGCTTGAGAGTAAAATCATGAGCTGCAGACACAAATGCTGGAAGTTGACGTTGTGTTTTCACAGGTTTGTAACAAGAAAACGGCTCCCCAGCTGTTGTCAGTGACTGATAAAGATGGACCCGGCTTTGCTGCTCCTTATTCCGTCTCCTTAGACGGCCCGTCAAAGACCAACTGGACTGCAAGGATGAACGAAACTAGTATGTCAACTTTTGATACATAACTGAAAATGAAACCTTTGTTTACAGCCCATCCAATGCATGGACAAAGGAGAATCTATTAAGTCCTTCCTATGAAATAGACGCTCTTAAAGGCCTTAAAAATCAGCTGAAGTTTGATATTTTTGACATTTAAATTAAATATATCGGATGCCAAACAAGGTAAGCTCCAAAAAACCTAAAAAAAGGTTCCAGTACCACATCAGAGATGCTTCAGTTTAGGGACAGAAAAAGATTTTCCAGAGATTTAAATGACTAGAGTGTGTTGTGGAGGTGTGACACGACTGGAGAGTAAGCAAAGCTTCAGGAGAAGAAAAAACTCCACTTAAAGCATTTTTAAGATGTTTATTTAGGTCAAGATGTGCTTTTAATGATTTGTGGAATAAATATGTACTGAAAATTTCAAATGAATGAGTCAGTTTTCACTTTCTTTTTTGCAGAAACGGGCATCATCCTGAATCTAGGCACTGAGCTGCCCACAGGAGAGTACACTGTAGTGCTGAGGGTTTCAGACAACCATGGCATGCATCAGGAAAGCACAGTACAGGCTATAGTGTGTGACTGCTCTGGGGAAGAAGTGGCCTGCAAAGACATAACAAAAACAGCTGGTAACGACCTGCCTGTAATCCTGGGAATACTGGGAGGAATCCTGTTGCTGCTCAGTAAGTCAGATTTTTGGTTAATAAGGAGTGATGCTTATTTCAGTCTATGTCAATTGTAGCTTGCCATGCCCTGTAAGATGTTAAGTAGGACCCAAGGGAACCCCAACCCTCAGCTGTGTTACTTCAGTGCAGTCCACTTGGGCTGTAGGGCTATTCACAAAATCAATATGAATACAATTGTTCCATAAAACTTGAGTGTTGAGACGACTCTAGTAGTGACAGTAGTCAACTTCTCTGCTGACATGCTGTTGTATTCACCTTTTTGTGTTTGTATTTTCAGTGTTGGTCTTGCTGCTGCTGCTGCTCGCCAGACGCAGAAAAGGAGAGAAGAATGTGCCTCTACTGCAGGATGACGATATCAGAGACGACATCTATTACTATGATGAGGAGGGAGGTGGAGAGGATGATCAGGTAAATCAAGGATTTCCTTTTGATGACGAACTTATCAGATCTACATCACACTGTTGGTAAAAAGAATGAAGGCAGTTTATTAAGGACCGTTTCAGAAATATCGGCCATATACAGTCAGGGATGCTAGAGGCACCACTCGATTGGTTAAGCACTGAAGATAGTGCGATCCAGCCAGACTTAACAGTAGATAATCATCCTGAATTTGATATTGATGCCTCTATTAGCTTCTATAAGACGATCATCATATCATTCTTTCAGCAGATAATTTCAGGGGTGATTTTTACATGTCTGAAAGTGCTGGTGCAGGGTAGGTGTCAGGCAAAGTGGTCACCAGCACGCTGCAGAATCAGCAGGTTTTGTTTGTTTGTTTTATAGACAATAGGATACTTAAAAAAGACAAAAAATGACACACTTTGATCAGGCCCATTTTCCCCCCCAAGGATTACGTTTCAGCTACTTCAGCCTGTTTCATGTTTGGATCATTAAGTCAATCAGACCCAAAGAGGTTCATGTCCTGTTCAGGGTCAGAAACAGCAGAATTCCCTGTTCAATAGGAATCTACAGAATGTATTCAGGAAAAGTACTTCAGTAAATGTAATCAACAGGCATTTGACTTGGATTGTCATATCATAAAATAATATTCCTGCTAGTGATTTCATCCATATGAACGTTGCCTGATTAATAAAATGTCTGAATAAGGATTGATCATAGAGGTAGTTGTTCTTATGTGTAACCCTGACTTGTTTCTTCATCAGGACTTTGATCTGGGTATTCTCCACCGTGGTCTGGACAACCGGCCTGATGTATTCAGGAACGACGTGATGCCAAACTTCATGCCGGCTCCTCAGTACCGGCCTCGCCCTGCCAACCCAGACGAAATTGGCAACTTCATTGATGATGTGAGTGAAGAGCTCTTGCAGATCAGGAACAACCCCATGTTGTCACATCTGTTATTTCAAGTTTTATTAAAGAGTGTCTTCACATTATTCCATGTTTTGGTCAGCTACGGCCATGAAGTGACTGAATTAAACCCTGTGCTGCTTCTTTTATTGCCTGTAAACATGTCCATATATAATATCATTGTTATTGTTATGACATAACAACATTCCTCATCCTCTCTCAGTAGTAAATGTTCAATAACATGAAAACACCGGGCTCTGCTTCTTTCAGAACCTGAAGGCGGCTGACAATGACCCGACAGCGCCCCCCTATGACTCCCTGCTGGTGTTTGACTACGAAGGGGGCGGCTCTGACGCAGGCAGCCTGTCATCTCTGAACTCGACAAGCAGCGGAGACCAGGACTACGACTGTCTCGATGAATGGGGGCCGCGCTTCAAGAAGCTGGCTGACATGTACGGAGGAGGAGAAGACGACATGCTGTAAATCTTTCTAAGAACAATATGGAAGGGTGGATGTTAGATTGACGTAGGCATGAACTGATTAATGGATGCATCCCAGGGAAACCACTATCAGCCACACATCAGTAGGCCTGCACATGTTTTTGTTCAGTGTGAGGATTGTGTCTCAGTTAAGTCCTATATGCAGTGAACTGCTCGGAAGCCAAAGGATGAGTTTCTTTTCTTTTTTTTTTTGCTTGAGTTTCCCACATGAATGGTTAAACTCTGTCTGCCTGTCCTTTAGATCCTGTTTGACTTCTGGGCTGAAGTCAAACTTCACTACTTGTGTTTACTTCTCTTCTTTGAGTTCTGGAGTCACATCATCTGTCTCAATGTTGGTTTCAAGAGTCTCCAGGTGATATTTCAGTCTACGTTGTGTCTTTCTGGGGGAAACAGGACACGCAAGCAGATGTTTGCAGTTGCACTGGTTATGCTTGTGTAATCCCGGCAATGTATGGTACTTTACATTTGTTCTGTTGTTTTTGTTTTCTTTGTGGAGATTGTACTACTGCTTCAATTTAATGTCATTGTTTTTTTTGTTTGAGGAATGAAATGACAAGTGATTAAAATAAAAAGAATCCAGGTAGCCAGCCAGTGCCGCATTACCTCTGAGGGTGTGCTCAATGAGTTATAAATAAATGCTTTTTTAAAAATGTTTAACTGTCCGCTCAGCTGACATCTTCTCCAGATTGTAATGTCAAAAACTTTCTGCAGTTTCCTCTAAAGGTACTTTATGACACGCTTTGTTCATTTTGAATTTTTTATAAAGTTATCTTAATACAATGATGTAGTGGTGGATGTTTTTTCTAATGTGCCATTTATTTGGTAAACAAATAAATAGTCCTGTAGTGAAGACCACACCAAGACATGCTTGAGACCAGAGTGCTCCGAGACCGACAAGACCAAGACACTTAGGGATCGAGACAAGACAGAGACCATAAATATCACTGAAAAATAATCGGCTTGTGTGCAGCAGGCGTGTCACTTACTTATAGCACATGCATTCATTTTGTTAGTACACTCACTTCCTGCGCAGTTTATTTTTTCCTCCTGTGTTGCCAATATTTCTTCCACATGTATAACTTCACACCATGTAAGAGAGATTCAGGGTTTGTCCTGAAGGGGGTGCTGCAGGATAGGGCCATGTGATATTGATGAAGCGAGAGCAGGGTCAATCTGATGTAAAGATCAGTGGGTCCCAAGTAGCAATATCCTTCTGGCAAAATGCCATTTTTGTTGTTTTTCAATTTCCTCTTGCTAGATGCTAGTGCCAAGAGATAATAATAATAATAATAATAACTTCATTTATATAGCACCTTTTAAAAACAGGTTTACAAAGTGCTTTGACAAAACAGCAAAAACAAGAACAAAGCAAACTAAACCAAACACAGAAGAACAGAAACAACAACAAGAACATAACAGATGCTAAATACTAAAAATAATTAAATACAATTCAACAGAAAAGAACCCAAAGTGCACGATATTAGATGTGTTGTGGTAGGCACATCTTCTCAGTCCTGAGTAAAAGATTCCTACCTGAAGCAGACTGTAAAACATACAGGAAGTGGTTAATCAGACTACCAAATACCTCTCACATCATGGGAATAACGATGTTCCTTTAGACTTTAGCAGTTGTGGGTTATTAGTTTATTCACAGTTTGAATAAGAAGTGGATCCCAATTAGTAATATTGTTCTGTAAAATTTAACTTTTAAAGTAACCAAACAGAGCATCTTAGATGACTTCTTGAACTCAAAAAGCTGTATGTCACAATTTAAAGTACTAATAAAAGAACATGAGCGACATTATAAAGTAAAGCAAGCTACCAACAGCCTGTTGAAACACAGCCCGTATAGTTGATATGAATCCCATCTCTGACAAAGCACTTAGGGTAAGCCAATCATAGTTTCTGATTTTAGGATGGCCACTGGGGTTGCCAATCAGATTGGATCCATTGTTCATGTCTGATGAAGGGCGAGGGCCCAAAACATTACAGGTATTTTCCATTAAATTTAATTTAATTGGAGCAACTTCTGGTGTGTGTACCATTTTTTCTACCTTTGGATGTTTTTTTGTTCAGCACCCAGTACTTAAGTTTTTGGATGTGCATACTGTTTCATATTTTTTTTCACCCCTGGATCCACCCCTGCACCTCATTCATGAAAAATATATTTTTTTAAATCTATGCCCTTCACCAATAGACAGTAAGCTGTGGGTCTAATCTTCAATTTGCTTGTTTGTAGTCTGAAAAAAGGGTAGTGATCTATTAAAGATATTATCACTGTACTACGTTTGTTTCATTCATACAATTGTTCCATTGATGTAGGTTTTAAAGAGTCAGCTTCTTGCTTTGAGCTGACTTTTAGCCCAGTGCAAACTGTGATTGCATGAAATGTTTCATTGAAGAGTTTTTATTTTATTTGAATTATTTTATACTTTATTAATCCCCATGGGGAAATTCAGGTTTCCACTCTGTTATTGTGACTCATGCCACTCAGACACCAAGGCCTGAAACTTGAACCAACGACCCTCCGCTTACCAACCCAGGTCCCGACAGACTGAGTTACCCTCCCAGTTAATCAGCCGTCAGCTTTGTTTCAGCAGAGACCTCCAGCCCTCTTGTCAGCTCTCCACATCACACCCATCTGCTGCAACTGTCTCTCCATGTCACATTCAACTGACGCTAACTTCAAACATCACTCTGAACTCTCTCACCACTATAAGTTAGTATAACATTTGTGGCAGCATATCAATACACACCCTAACCCTACACAAGCAAATAACTTTAGTCTGTGCTTCATATCTTGTCTTCTTAACTTCTAATCTTAACTTAAAATAGCTTTAAAAAAAACAAAAAACATTGTCGATGTCATGCATTTTATGTCGTTCTCTCCAGAGGCGGGGTCTTTCATGTATGACTGTATACAAGAATGCAATCATATGAGATGTATTTTTTCACACCTGCTGCACACTGATGACTGTTTTACAGTCTGTCTTCAGACCATGGGCGGTTCTAGGCAGGGGCCAACAGGGGCCAGTGCCCCTGTAACACTGAGCTTAGTCCCCCCTGTGGCCACCCCTCCAAAAGGAAGAGCCCCCCCCTAATAACACATACACAGTATTTGACTCACAATCTAGTATTAAATACTGTTACTGATCAAATGTAAATCATGGTATTTAATGATGTGCGCTATTATTTGGCATAATATATATTTTTTAAAGCGATCATCTTTGCCTATTTTTCACCTGGGTTTAATGTTCCTCTCTGACAAAACAACTGGCCCCAGTTTGGCCCCCTCAGTAAAAGTGGTCTAGAACCGCCATTGCTTCAGACGTTCAAGTTAAAAAAGAAACACAACGTTTTGTGGCAGAATTAGCTTCCAGCTCAAAATAAACTTTATTTGTAAAGCACCTTTTTCTACCAATCTCACATGGTGCTTTAGAAAATAGAATCAGCAGGTAAGGCATTTAAAATGAGAATAAGACCAAAAATCATGAGGAAATCAAAAGTATGAACAATAAACTTTATAATATCAAATAAATAGGAAGTGAGATATGGAGCTGTACAAACCAACATATGTGATATGATTGATTTGAGAAAACATAATTTTGCTTTTACTTAGTTTAATCATTTCCATGCACAAATATAAGTAAAAACGTATTTTACTGAATTCCTCTATTTGACATTATTTGAGTATCTGAAAGAATTCAACACCTAATGATTTCAGGATTTTTGGTCAGTTTTGCCTTGAGTGAAACTCATGAATGCGTCTCTTCTACCATTTGACGATGAAAGGGTTAAACACAATGCAATTGACAGGTGCAGATTAATGGTGCATTCATGTAGTGTCGGACACATCGGAAAAACGAGTTTCCTAGTAGTAAAATAAGTCTAGTCTCAAGTCGTAGAGGCAAGGTCTTAAGTCAAGTCAAGTGTTTTATCACTGTCAGTCAAGCAAGTCTCAAGTCCTCAAATGTGTGACTCGAGTCTGACTCGAGTCTGACTCGAGTCAAGTCACGTGACTCGAGTCCCTCACCTCTGGTAAAATGTGCATGAAAGCCAGCTCGGGAAAAAATGTGTTGCTCGACTTGGTGTCATAATCGTCATCACATGGGGGGCAAAATATGTTTTGTAAATGTTAAGAAGAATGACTTCCCAACTCGGAAACTTGGACCATCCGAGGAGCACATGAATGCAGCATTAGTATCAATAAATAAATAATAATTTTTTAAAAATTTCAATAAACACTTAAAAACGGCACTTAAGTTAATACCATATTTTGTAGAATCATCCAACATCAATGCTCCTCATGGCGACGGGGTTGGATGCCCTTAATATTCACTTTCATTTTCACATTCCCTTTTTTCACAACTCGACATTTAAATATCTACACAGTTTCTCCTCCTCTGGAAAGAGACCATTAACTTCACTAACTTTTACTTCTTGCTTCATGATCCCCGCTGGACTTTACAATAACTGGCCAGAATTGATCCACCAAACGGAAATAATTCAAGACTTTAAGTCTAAAAATGTTTCTTCTGACTGTTCACGTGTTGATGTTTTCTACACCCTGGATCATTACTTAGACCTAAGCCTTGTTGTAGTAAACTACACTGATCCCTAACCGATTACCCTGCACAGAAGGCAAGGACAGAGGTGACATCACAGTGTGGGTCAGTCCATCATCCACTGATCTCCTTGATCTGTGTGACCTCTTCTCACAGAGATCACACACACACTGTCCTGTTCAGACATTCTGTCCATATGAAGCTCTGCCTGGGCTGAAGTCTAGAGAGGAAGAGAGAACTCCAGCTCACTGTGGGGGGACTTCAGGCAGCCCAGCACATCCCCCAGACAGAAGAGCTTCCTGGTCCCAGTCACTTGGACCTTTCTGGCCCTTTGGGACTGGCCTTCACCACCGTGACCAAGTCAGCTGTCCTGGAGAGGAAGAGCCAAGATATTATAAGACGTATATTCGAGCAACAATTTGTTCCACCTTAAATTCCTTAAAATAGTTGTTTCAAAGTCGATCTATTAGTACAATAACTTTCAACAGGGGGGATGGCTTCTATCCCATTTCCAAAGAGCTCCCCAGTCATCTGCTCCCAGCACTATGTGGCTTTGGCAGCCGGCTGCAGCTCATGTGCGTCGGACTATGCAGCACTAGTTCACACACCAGCCCTCAGATAAAAAGAAGCCAGTTAACCCGTCTTGGTACTGTTTGATACACTGGCTGAGGCAGAGTAGATTAGGACCTAAGAAGACATGCAGAGAGTGGCCGAGCAAGGAAAATATTCAACAGGCTTTTTTAACATGTTAGTGAGAGCTTAGTGAAACAGTCGGCTACAAGTCTGACGCCGAGCTGCCTATGTGAATACAGTGTTTGACAACAGTGCAGTTGCACTCAATGACCTTTAGTGGGTGCCAAATCACACCAAACCAAATTCCTCCAGAATGTTGCTTCAAGGTATTTCAACTAAACCACTGTCCCTGCATTTGTTTAAAGGAAGAATGTGCAACATTCTACACATAATCCGAGCAGAAATCAAGTATATCCTCTGGAAATGATGTGCAAAATCTATTAATCCTAAAGTAAATTCTAGGCTTACAATCTGAAGTTTTACCTCATCTATAGAGTCTGGTCTCCAGATGAACATTGTCTTTGTTTTTATCAACGAGTTATATTGCACATGCGGTGCAGTTTGGGCAGATGGCTCTTCGTCAGGAGTCTGGCTTTGCCCAAGATTTCTGCCTTTTAAAAGGGTGTTTTTTCTTGCCACTGTAACATTGCTAAATGCTGCTAAGTGCTGTGCTCATTTGTTATGAATTGGCACAATTCTACTAAAGATTGTTTGATGATTGATGCTTCTTTAAAATAAAACGTGCAGCCACTTGTGCTTTTACCTTTCTTCTGTGGGCGACCCCATTGCGTTGGAGCCCTCCTGAGACGTCTGACCTCTGCTGAGAGTCCACGCTGCACCGGGAAGAAACTGCCTGGTGCTGCCCGTCATTCTGGTTTTCCCAACGAGCAAATCCTTTATTCTTTGATGCTTTCCTGTGAGTCCTGTATTTCATTTTGGGGAAAGTGTGCGATCCGCTGTCTGTGCCCCCCCAGCTGTGTTCAGGCCACAGGGGCTCGGTCTGTGTGGCCTGGCTGGTGGTGGCCCTCTGCAGACGCACGGAGATCCTTTGAGCTGTGCCGGTCATCAGGGTGATGGACTGAGGGTCCATAGCTGGAGCTGCTGATGTGACAGAGGGGAACTCAAACACCTCATCCTCATCTGGAGACGGGAACACAGAACATTAGGAATAAATGAGTTTATTATATTAGTCTTAACGTGGTCATTTAGAAATGTCTGTAGCAGAGAACGACCTGCACAGGTGGGGAGGGCGGGGCTGCTTGGCAGTGAGCTGTGGGTCAGTCTGGCTGGAGAAACACTACCCAGAGAGCTGGAGCGAATCAGCTTCCTGCAGGCCAGAACCAACAGCTCCCGACATTGTTTATGACAGTTAACTCCACAGTCTGCAATGTAAACACACAAACATCAGCTTATATTTGGGGGGGGGGGGGGGGGGGGGGGGGGGTGTAGAAGTCCCAGACTACGTCTTCCTACCCTCTATAACACTGCATGATGCTTGTTAAAGAAGTGAAATAAAGAAAAACTAGGAGCTTTTTGGCCTTCAGTAAAAGTGCTCTAAGCTTTAAGTCAGATACCAGAAAATGTTCAAGGGATCATCTATGAACAATAAGAGCATGACAGCAGTTTTAAATATAGTTTATTCAAACTGACACAAAAAAATGTAACTAAATGATGTATTCCACTTAGACTTCATGAAATACAATTTTATTTAAAACTTGGTGAATGACCCTTCAAAGTAAATTAACTTACATAGCGCCTTTCTAGTCTACTTGACCAGTCAAAGCATGGTCAAACACCACACTCATACACTGATGAAGTGTCTATCAGAATGATCTCATCTCATTCTTTGAGATGCTGCTCAGCTGGTAGAGCAGGAACCCCATGTACAGAGGTTCATTAAGTTAATTCAAGTAGTTTTTACAATTTTATTTTACATATCGCAAAAACAATATAAGACACTGGTTCACTGGCCAAATGTTCATTCTGTCAAGAAATGTTATATTATTGTTTGCAGCTGCATCCGGGCTATCTCCATCGATTATAATGGTGTTATGTAAATGAGTCCACAAGTTGATGGACATAAACTGACATATAAGCATATCTGTAGTTGAAAGTATACAAGATCATATATAAGATAATATGCACGTTGTATTTCATTATTCAGTCCACAATTTCATTATCAGAATAAAGGTGAGAAGTGCAATAAAACAATACCTTTACACTTGTAGCCCTGTTTGATGATTCCCCAAAGCTGCAGGTCCGGAAAGTTGAGAAAAAGGGGGGGTATGGTCATTTTAAAAAATGTATTATTATTATCATTAGCTTATTTTTTAAACAACAAAAGAATGTGCAAATCATTCCCAAAAAATACTTCTTGTAACTAACAGTGAATAAATAAAACCAGTCAAAGAGACAAAGTATGAGGCTAGATGGATTGGAGCTAGAGTGAAGCTATGAGTGTGTATGTGCTAAATTAAGGAAGCATGAAAGCGAAGAGATTAAGAGAGATACTCACAAATCCAGCACAATGTTCACAGAACGTGGGCTTCAGGTAAGTCATCTCCTGGAAGTCATGAATGAAACCTGGTCCCATTTTACACTGGAGCAGTGGATTAGCCCGAAGGAAATAGGCTATCATCTCATCCTTACTGATTAATCCATCTCTGACAGAAAGAGGGCCAGAGACAGAGAATGAATACAGGAAGATGATACCTTTAAATAACATTCATGTTTAGGACTTTTCTTCATGCAATTATCTTATCACCAAAATAAGCCAACAAAAAGATCTTGATCTTTTGCTAATGATATGTTTTGATAGGTCTTGTAGAGTTGTCTGTATTAAATTGAAACAGTGTCATAACCAGTTAAAACTCCTCAAAGATTTGACCGACAAACTATTTCACATCAAAAACATGTCCTGTTAAGTAATCTTTATTTACAGATTCTAACAAAAAATTTAGAATGTGTACTTAGAGGTCTGGACTTTTTATTTGTAGATAATATCGAAGAGTTAGGTCTTTTACCTGCTTTTTGTAAAGTGACATGACATAACAGTTGTTATGAATTGGCTCTACACAAATAAAGATTGATTGATGATTGATTGATGCTACCTTAAAATAAAATGTACAGCAACCTGTGATTTGACCTTTCCTCTGTGGGCAACCCCGTTGTGATGGAGCCCTCCTGAGATGTCGAACCAGTGTTTGTTATTTAAATAAGAAACTGAAGCCAATAGTAGTGCACACTTACTGATCTTTGTCCAAAACACAGAAAGAGTCCAGGAAAGGAAAGTTAGCAGCGATGCTCTCAAAGTCCTCTTGAGAAATGTATCCATCATGGTCGTGGTCATAATTCCTGAAAACAGACTTCCGAAGAAGAAACAGATTACTCCAAACATATTATTCACACAAAGCTACCAACTCGAAGGCTCTTTCTTTAGATAGCTATAGTAATGCTGAATACTGCATCATTTGTGTTGACTACTCACGTCCACCAGCTTCCTGATGTGTTTGTTGACCAGTGAAGGGTCTGGTTTGGTGGTGACACCGGAAGCCCAGTCCAGTGGAGCCAGGGGCTTGTTGGGAGTAGTTGGAGAGGTAGGCTGTGAAAAAGGATACAAAACATGTGCACAGGACTTAAAATTGGGAAATTGACATAGTTTGCAAGTGTGCATATGTCTAGCTCTACTGATGGATCAGCTAAGGCAAAAAATGAATTAATTTCTCTGGACAAACTTGAACACAAAATACAAACCATGTTAGCTTTAAACTCACCAATGATTTGGGGTTACGTGGTTCTCTTAGTAATGACAGCTCATAAATCTCATCCTCTGTGTAATAAAGGTCTAAAGAAAGCTGGAAATATGAAGATGTTGTATATAGTTACTTAAAAATATGAAAAACTGAGAAGCAAAGTTTGTTTTTTTACTAAGTCAAATAAAAACATTTTATTATATTTCTAATTATTTATCAGAAGATATTACAAAGCTAGGACATGTCCTTAACAAGCATGAGTAAAGTGAAATTAATTCAAAGATAAAGAATAATACTCTTACGTGCACTCTACCAAGCCAGTAAAACTTATCTATTTTGGAACAATCTTTCCATGACCCCTTCTGTCTTCAACATATTACCTGCTGGTTGGTAATCCCTCACCGTTAGCAGGTAGATGAGGTCCATGTTGGGCTCCACTTGAGCAGCTGCACTTTGCAAAGACACCAACTCATTGAAGGTCATGTAGAGCTGATGCATCTTCACCAGGTTCACCTTAGCACTGTCATCAACCCAGTCAGGGAAGACTACATGCACTGCAATAAGGTCCTTGAGATGCACACCCAGGATGGGGATTTTGAAGCCCTGGCATTCACTGAAGGCTTTCCGGTAGCAAGAGTAGTTGTTGTTAGAAGAGACCAGTTCTGTCATCTCACTCCAGATCTGAAGCAAGAGTGGGAACACTTGGCTAAGTAACATGACTAAAACAGAATACTCTTCAGGGGAAAAAAAGTTAAATGTGACATGACTTACAAATCATTTTCTAAGCCAAGATGATGAAGTGCAGGAGTTCAAATTTAGGTAAAACTGTTTTTATTTATTATCCCAAAATGAAATTAACATCAAGCACAGCAAGTACCTGATGGAAGTTGAGCTTTGAGGCCAACGACAGAGCTACAACAGACTAATTCTAAACCACAAAAGGACAGCATGAAGATGATTAAAGGTTGCTTGCTCATCTGTAGCAACCACAAAACATCTTTATATCTCTGATTTCTCCTGGGGCTGCTGCATTCACATCAGAAACTGTATAAAACATGGGCATAGTCTATGTATAGTTACATTGAGGCTTGACTTAAGCCTCCTTCAGACAGAAGCTGGCAGCACATGCTCTGCTGCTTGCACTATGTATGTATCCATGTAGCAAATGTGTAAGCTGTGCCAACAAATTTCGCCCGGGGGGACAATTCAGTATTGTATTGTATTGTTCTCATAACAGCCACGACGCACCCACCTGTCAGTCAAATTGTCCATGCTCCTTATGCAAATGTATGCATAACTCTTAGTATTATGATAAGAAAAAAAATGCGGGCCGCACCTACCCTCTCACACCCATTCACACACTAATGGCAGAGGTTGCTTTGTGAAGTGGCCAAGTGTCTTGCCCAAGGGGATTGACGACCGACTTTGAGTCACGGCCAACCCCTTATTTGATTGAATGGGTTGCATAAATTATTGAAGAAAAATATCAAGATGCAAGAGCATTTAAGACACCGGTTCATGAAATGAATCTAAATGAAATATGTTAAAAAGGTAATCTTAAATGTCACATATTATGCAAATTTACCATGTTTTCTAACACTAATATGTGACCCTAGGCGGTCTACAAACCCCCCAATGATGAGAAAAGTCCATCCTCTCCGTCTTTTGCCTGCTCGACTTTTCACAAAATGTGTCCCTTCTCACAGTAAACAATAATGGAGCGAGAGAGCCCAAGCCACCCAATCCCTTCCAGAGAGGGGGCGTGGTCACACACAGATAATCTACATATTTAAAGCTACAGACACAGAAACAGCCTGTTCTGAGCAGGGCTGAAATAGAGGGGTTTATAGGCATATTTAAACCTAATGTTTACCTTTTAATCTTGTTTTTAAATAAATCACATTTAAGGTAATTTGTATGGAGTGAAATTAGTTGTTTTTTCTACAATTCACTTAGCAGACGCTTTTATCCAAAGTGACGTACATCAGAGAGTAAGTACAACACAAGCAAGGATCTAGAAAAAACGGAACAATGTCAGTAAGAGCAAACGATCAGCTTTGAGTCTGATTGGACACACAGGTGCTGACAGGCATTGCACAGAGGCAAAGCACAACATTGAGGGCAGTTCTTGAGAGCTCTAATCAGTATAGAAACCATCTTATAAGTCATCGTTATCAAACAAAAACCATCGTCATTACCATCATCATCATCAATGATATCGAAACCATCATCATTAAGTTAGTAGGTATTCATGAAAGAGCTGGGTCTTTAGCTTTTTCTTAAAGGTGCAGAGGGACTCTGCAGATCCAATGGAGTTTGGAAGTTCATTCCACCACCGAGGGGCAACAGAGGAGAAGAGTCTAGTCAGAGACTTAGGACCCTGTTGTGAAGGTTGGATCAGATGCCTTTCATTGGCAGAGCGTAGTGGGCGGGAGGGAGTGTAGACCTGGATCAGAGAGTTAAAGTAAGGAGGAGCCGTTGTTGTCGCTGTTTTGCAAGCGAGCAGCAGAGTTTTAAATTTGATGCGGGCAGTAACTGGGAGCCAGTGTAAGGAGATGAACAGCGGAGTGACGTGCTCTTTTAGGAAGGTTGAAGACCAGTCGTGCTGCTGCATTTTGTATCATTTGCAGAGGTTTGATAGTGCATGTAGGAAGACCTGCCAGTAGAGAGTTGCAATAATCGATGCGTGATATCACAAGAGCCTGTACCAGGAGCTGTGTAGCATGTTCTGACAGGTAAGGTCTGATCTTCCTGATGTTGTACAGGGCAAATCGACAATACCAGGCAATCGAGGCTACTTGAACCTTAAAAGTTAGCTGGTCATCAATCATGACACCCAGGTTCCGGGCAGACTTTGTGGGCATGAGTTTGGTTGTTCCAAGCTGGATATTGATCTGTGGTTGCGTCGAGGGACTGGCTGGGATGACAAGGAGCTCAGTCTTTGAAAGGTTGAGTTGATGGTGCCGTTCATTCATCCATTTAGAGATATCAGCAAGGCATGATGAGATTCTTGCAGAGACTGTAACATCGTCTGGCGGGAATGACAGGAAGAGCTGGGTATCGTCAGCATAGCAGTGGTATGAGAAGCCATGAGAGCGGATTATTGAACCAAGTGAGCTTGTGTATATGGAGAAGAGAAGGGGACCAAGCACTGACCCTTGAGGTACCCCTGTGGATAAGCTGTGCGCTTTGGACACTTCTCCCTTCCACGACACTCTAAATCGATCGCCCAGAGAGGTAGGACACAAACCAGCAGAGGGCAGATCCTGAGATGCCAAGTTCAGAGAGCGTGGATAGGGGGATTTGATGGTTGACTGTGTCAAAGGCAGCAGACAGGTCTAGCAGTAATAGAACTGATGACTGACCCGCAGCTCTGGCAGCTCGTAGTGATTCTGTTACTGACAGTAGTGCAGTTTCAGTAGAGTGGCCCCGCTTAAAGCCTGACTGATTTGAGTCAAACAGATCATTTCTGGACAGGAACTCAGAGACTTGCTTAAAAACTGTGCGCTCAAGTATTTTTGACAGAAAGGGCAGAAGAGAAACCGGTCTGTAGTTTTCAACCTGGGCTGGGTTTAGTGTGGGTTTTTTGAGCAGAGGGGTGACCCGAGCTTGCTTGAATGCGATGGGGAACACACCCGTTGACAGAGAGGAGTTGATGATATGCTTAAGTGCAGCATTAAGCGGAGAGGAAATGGTCTGCAGGAGGCTTGATGGTATTGGGTACAGAGGACAGGTGGTGGGCCGAGAGTCTAGCACAAGCTTAGATACTTCATCCTCAGTCAGAGAGGAGAATGAGTCGAGTGAGGCACTTTTGGTTGGTGCCTTTGGGCTGATTTGGTCAGGCTCAGAAAACTGGTTACTGATGGTTGCAACCTTTTCAGTAAAATACGAGGCAAACATGTCTGGTGTGAACAGATCGGAGGGTGGAGGAGGAGGTGGTTGAAGCAGTGAGTGAAAAGCAAAAAACATTTTTCTTGTTTCTGTGGCATTGCATATCTTGTTCTGATAATATGTTGTCTTGGCCGTTTTCAGGCTGGAGGAGAATGAGACAAGTCTTTGCTTATAGTCATTTGGGGGTAAGAGTACTACAAGCTGCATTTTTCAGGGTCTAAGTATTCATGTCCATAAGAAAGGTGTGCATGTTAGGTTTGCCTTAAAGTATCCAATCACAGTATATCTTTTAACTAACCATACTAAAGTGCTGTGCTTTTTGGTAGCTTCATATGCTGCAGGAGTGCATGTGTACTCTAGCAGGTCTTACCTTCGCAACTTCTGGAGCCAAATAAGAGTGAGTCTCCTTCAGTCGACAGATGGAGCTGTGGCTCAGCCCCCCCACCACGGCCATCAGAGTGTTGAAGTTCTGTAGCTGCAGAAGTTTCTGATCACAGAGATTGAAATGATGAAAAGACATGTTTTGCTTCTGTACTATTTATCTATTCATAAAGATGAATAATGTTTCCTGGTCTTCTGCTCTATTGCAAAATGTTCAAGAGTTGTAAGTGAGAATGAATTGTGATTGGCCAATTTGTACAACATTATATTCACTATCACGGGATGATAATTGTTTATTTGAGGAACAGTGCCTTTCCCATTAATAATAATAATAATATGACATATGATATAAGCAATAAACACACATAGTAAAAACAGGATGCACTGTAGACTTTGAATCTACAGCAATAAAAGCAACCACGGGACACTGAGAGAATGTTTTACTATAATTATTTGACAAATTTAGGGCCCAGGCTCAACCAAGTGTATACTAAGTGGTCTTAAGAAGTGGCTCTCAACTGGTGGACCCACAAGTGAGTCACGGAGCTGATTTTAGTGGGTTGAAAATTTGTGCCTGGAAAAGACGGTTTCAAAAACTCTACGAAGCACTTTTCAAACATGTTTGTTTTCTTCCATTTCTATAGTCTGTCACATGTTTTGTACCACCTTACGTCCAAACTGCAAAATTTTTCATTAACCAAATCTGATTGGTTAAATAAATCATGAATGTGGGTCGCAATTTTACTTTATGGAGTTAGTGATGGGTCCTGAGGCAATACTAGTTGAGAACTTCTGATCTAAAGTACATAGCTAAAGTAGAGTATGGGCTTGTTGTCCAACCCTCATTTTGAGGGTTAAACACTGCAAACTCTGGGCAATGCAAAAGTAAGGCACAAGGAGTCATAAAAAATGTTACTTAAATATGCTACAGTAATAAAGGCAATAAAAAGGTCAATAATAACAGAGTTGGATGAGGATAGTGCTATCCATGTTTAAAAGCCCTCCTAAAATCATAATAGATGAAACTGCTCTGTAGGGGACTTTAGTTCAGTCTTCTCTTTGTCTTACCTGAGCCACATGGATGAATTTGGTTATAACATCTGCCCGGGTCTGAGGTGTTAGCTTGCTCAGCACCATAAGCTGGACCCACTGCGACACTCCGTTGAACAGAGCAATAGAGCGCTCCAAAGTCGGGTTGTCCACCAGGCAGCCGTGGATTACATAGCTCTGGTAATCAGTGAACTGGTAGCAAAAGAGAAGACAATTACAGATTAGATCCCATCTATTTTGTATCTTATTTTAAATGCCCAAAGGACCTAAATCTTAATGACAATAGACCATATTCCCACACAACCAGTGCCCTCTGGTCATAGAGGGCACTGGTTGCGCCGCCCACCCACTCCCCTCAAGGTGAATGACAGACCTTCAATGAATAAGATTTTCAATATTAGTTTTCAGGAAAGGCTATACATACATATAACATTTTAAAAGAGCAAAGTATAACATGTATAATCTGCAATATAAATGTAGACTTATAATGTTCTACGTGTTTAAAGATACTGATTGGTGACGTGTTTATGGTATTCCGGGAGCAAGACTCCAGTCACCCTGGGTATTCATTGACTTGTTTTATAAGTTACACTTGTGCATTTGCCCCACTTCAATACAAGAGATTAAAGCTTCTCTGGGCATAAGGAAATGCACTCATGAAGGCTTAATGCACCACCACCAAAAAGGAGGCAGCAGATAAAAACGTCCCACAAACAGAGACATAAAGAACGAGTCATGCAGTGTCCTTATGGATCAGAGCAGCAGACAGGACTAGCATAAGTAAGCAGTTTTTTTAAGTGCATCTCAAATGCTTCATATGGAAACATATGCCTGTTGGTATGAGTGCATGGTGTTGTTTGTTGAGTATGTTAGGTTAATTGGTTATTTCTTAAGTTAAGTTTATCCCAATAATAATTTAGTTAGTTAATAGCATTTTCCACTATGTGTTAGCATCATGCTTACAAACTAAGATATACATCCCGGCCCATATGTGAGAAATTGTGCCCCCCCATGCGAACATGCACCAGACTCCACTGACGGCGGTCATCTTCCTGTGAATTCACGCTCAGGTTGAATGTTTTAGCAGTGTCAAAAGAAGTAAATGGTAACTGATAAATTGACTTGAGCTTGTATAGCACTTTTCTAGTCTTCTGACTACTCAAAGCGCTTTTTACACTGCAGTTCAAACTTACCCATTAACATCCATTCACACATTGATGGTAGAGGCTGCTGTGTAAAGTGACCATCAGAAGTAACTAATCCCCTTCATACACATTCATACGCGGTTGACCAAGCAGCGGGAGAGTCTTTGGGTTAAGTGTATTGACCATGACAAGGACACATCGGACATGTAGCTGCAGGAGCTGGGGATCGAACCCCCAACCTTCCAGATGAGAGATGACCGACTCTACTACTGATCCACAGCCGCCCCAAGTCTGTGTAAGAGAATAGCTAACTGGACAAGAAACTTTACTTCTGTACCTGCAATGACCTTGGAAAAGATCAACAAATGGGCCGATGAATTTATCAGGATCGCTAAAAGGATTAATAAAAAAGGATACAGTAACTGGATTGAGGCTTATATCCATGTCACGATGCTGAAGGTAAGACCACCAGAGTCTGCCCCGTACTGTACTGTGAACATTGCATCGTGGGCTAGCTAATGTGAAGTAAAAGTAAAATAATGCCAGTTAAAGTCCCAGTAAAGTAGTCAGCTAATAAAACAATCAATACGCTTGTGCTCATGTCAAAATAATCCAACGTTATTGTTTTTCTAATGCCTGCATGGTAATTACTGTGGAGCGTTATTCTTAAATTTTCTGTTTCATGTTGCAAGGTTGCACCGGACAACGGAAAAATTTGGAACAGACTTTTTGTTTTTTCTTGTTGGCTTGAGGGCAGTTGTGTAGGAAAAGCTTTGGGTTTATCTGCTAAAACACACCAATGTGCCCTTGGCTTCAGTCAGGAGGGTTCATGGAATTTCCAAAGTATTCATCCTGTGGGAAGAATTAAAAATACACCCTGATGGTGACTAGAGGAATATCAAGCACACGCGTCAATTTTATCTTTCAGATTCGAATGATATTTTGTTAATCTGGTGTTTTTCAATTCTATCCCTTGTCATGTGTGGGAAAATGTGAGTATGCATGCTGACCAAAGCAGCAGCCAATGTCACCATATCACTATTCAAGGACAAACACGCACACAGAGTCTGCGTTTTTTATCAAAATCTCAAACAAGACCATGACTACAGACTCTGATCTTCTTCCTGGTGTTGTTAACAAGTAACCACCTGTCCTGTGAATACAAGGCAGTTCACACAGAGGCAGGCTGGATTCACATCAAAGCTCTGCAGCAGATGCTAGCTTCCCAGCTTTTTTTTTTTTGCACCAATGGTCCCCATATTTAAAGGAGTGAATTTCAATCACACATGGTTCAGTTATGTCACACCAGACTAATCGAGGCTGTAGCAGGAAAAACCCCTTGAGTTTCCAGAATTTAACAAGGATATAATTTGTTTCTTATGAATTCAACCTTTAACAGAAAGAATGTGTTATTTCTTCTTTCAAATGATAGGATACACTGTCTTGCTTTGAAGGGTTGCCTTCTTGTTTTCAAAATTGGTCAAAGTAGCTATGCACTGAGGCTTATTCTAGTAATTTAACTTTTATGAAGAGGTAGTGAAGTCATTTAAAATGACATTTATAGTGAAAATGAATAAATAAACTATGTGACCTTAAACAACCCCCCCCCCCCCTTGATACAGTGGCAAAGTTTAAACAATTGGACCATTGTGAAGAAGCAGAGCTGTTTGTAGACTAACCGATATCCTCCGGATGGATTTGAACTCAAGGAAAGTGAGATGCTCAGCCAGCTCCATGGGCTGCAGGTGGTCAAACAGCAGCGAGGCCTTGCCTTTCTTGGCCTGCTTCTTCCGCTGGGTCAGCTTACGCATCCAGTCATAGGACGGACTACAAAGAGAACAATGTATACAACATAGCCAACATAAAAATAGGTCCTTATGGTGTACTTTTAATAATGCGACCCAAAGATATCAATTGGAACAATTTGCAACCAACAGACTTAAAGCTCCAGAATGTTCACTATTGTCCTTTAAAGGTTGTGGTTATGTTGAGTAAGGCAGGTCTGATGATAGATAACAGCTATAAAAAGCAAAACATCTGTATCCATAGAAATGTTTAATTGCATTGACTCCAGGGTTTGCCATTTATCTGTTTAAGTGTTCAGATTGGAATTAGGATCAACTTTACCATCATTGTTGGCAAATGAATATCTGATACATGTTCACTAATGCTTAATATTACAATAGTTCCATAAACTGTCTCTGTTTGATCTTTTTGCCTTACATTGTGGAGATGTCGAGGAATTTGAAATGCTCCTCACAGCCGAGCTGAGCAGCCACGTCTCTGAACTCTTCTGTGATCCGGATCAGACCCAAATCCAGGTTGAACTCTGCCGGGAATGTGACTATCCAGTACCTGTAAAGATGGTGACATGATGAACCTGTGCCAGTGATGCCAGTAAACATCTCATTTTAGTATTCTCAATCTTTCCGTTGGATTAAAAAGGGCCCTGTGAATTTGTGCCACGTGACTCATGTGCCAGTATTGTGGTGTTACAGTTCAGGAAGTTCTTTCAACTGTATTCACAACTTTGAATTGTTGGATGTCCTCCCCCCTCGGTGACCCCACTCTGCTGCAGAGTTTGCATTATAACAAAGGGTTAGTCACTGGCTTGAGCCAAGTTTAAAAATAACTGTTGATTTTCAGTGTTAACACAACAGGGTAAGGAAAGAGCATTGTGAGGATATAAACTGACTGAAGTATTAAACATTATATGTTAAATTGTACACATACAACTACATAACTGCATGAAAAACTGTGACAAGAGGTGAAATTAGATGGATGAATGATGCATCAACTTACCTCATTAAATAGCAAATCTTCAGCCTGGTTATCTGACAGTTGTCATCTTTGCAGTCACGGTACGTGGGGTAAGTTAAGGACTTTTCCAAGATCTGACAGAATCACCTTAATGTATAAAACTTAAGCATATTAAGTAGCCCACTTGAATTCGAAAGAAAATGAATAATCACAGTTTTAGGATGATTTTGCTTCATTCTGTATCTGAAAAACAGGAGACCAGCCTAATTTGTTGCCATTTATGATCTTTACAGACATCAAGCTTCTTAGCAGCAGAGGTTTCTTCCTCTCTCTAAACATTACTTAAACAGAAGCTATGGGGGCATGAAGAGGTCAAAAAGCTCCAGCATCACTTGTAGTACGAAGATCAAATTTAAAATTAGGTCTACCTAATTTGTTAATAAAGTTGATCTTTTTGACCTCTTCAAGCCTTTCACTCTTCATGCACCTTGGTAGTTGGTGAAGTTGTGCCAGAAAATCCTCTGCTGAAACTGATTTCCTTGACAGATGTTGTCTCGGAGATTAAACCAATGTGTGAAAACATCAAAGAGAATAAAGATAAAATATGTCCAATACATTTTATCAGCAAACTGCATGCTATCTTCTTGCTTCTATATTTTGAAGGCAGGCTGTTGACTCTGAGACATGTGACAATGATAGAGGCCATTTAGAGCTTGTTTATATGCCCTTTTTCTAAAAACCTGGATTGGCAACTTTGGAGAATTCTGTCACATTTAGCTAGATTTGAGAAGTATGCAATAGAAGATGAATTGTGGAAATGCAACGTGTTGGTTGTTGTCCTTGGAGAGAGAAAAAAAAAGAAAAATCAACTTTGTAACTTGTTGAATACGAATATAGAAAGACTGTATACCTGCAGTGACGTCCAGTAGCGTCACATTTAAATGTTCTCTCTTTGTCGTCACGCAGACCCTCCATCTCATCTGAGAGTGTTATTATTTAACTAAACCTGCTGAAACTTAATCTTTTAGTACAAAAAGTTAAGATACTGCAATGTACTAAAACGTATCCCAATTTTACATAACCTTACCCACACATACAGAGCTGGATGATTCCAACTATGAAAAATACAGGAGTAACTGTCAGAGATTTCAAGGTGGTTTAGAGAAAGAGGGTTGCTCTTCAACGATGTGTTTACTGTCAGCTACAGACTGTATAAAACATGGTCATAGTCTCAGTGTCTTGTTGGTTTCTGAAGAGGTGTTATGAAGCCGAACAATGGCGGCCTCTATATTTGGAATACTTTCTCAACCTAACTTTATGATCAATCTAGAGACCAGCAAAGAAGAGGAGATGAGGCAGGCCTTAGGCCTTTTGGCAAACAGAACAACATACCCACTTGTCAGTCAACTCCACCACGCCCCCTTCATACAATCAAAATGGATGAGTCATGAAGAAATTCACCCTGCACACAGTAATACCAATAAAGTACCAATCATTTAGCTAATGATACCAAATGTGTATTTTCTGCCAGACTGTAAACATGTCTGTTTCTGGTGTAAAAATGGGCATTGGTGATTCCTTAGCTTTTGGAGGCATCCTTAAGTTGTCACTCGAGGAACTGCAGTTTTTTGCAACCTCTGCATTGGCTTCATTTTTAAACAATGGAGGTTGGCGCCATGCTGTCAACACTACAGACCACTTACTGAGCAGTTTCAAGGACACCGATCCAGGACTGGATCAATTCCACTTTAACATACAATATGTCTTTATCCTTCTACTTCTTCCTGCATCTCCCTCTATCCCACTTTCCATACTCAACACAGTTTAGGCAGATGGCTGTTCAACATGAGTCTGGTTATGCTCGAGGGTTTCTGACAGCAAAAAGGTTTTTTAGCCACTATAAGTTTGTTAAATGTTGCTCAGTGCTGTGCTCATGGTGGATTAATGTTGGTTAAGAGCAAGGTATTTTACCTGCTTTTATGAAATGGTGCTATACAAATAAAGAGCTCGCTCATGGACTTGTAACATTCACATCACAGTACTTGTCCTCCACCAGTACACATCCAGGGGGACTGACTTTGGATTTAGGCCTAAGAGAAGGCTTTGGATCTAGCTGTCTCTTGCTGGTTTCTCCACAGATTCCTATCCCAGGCAATGATTTAAGTCTCATAAGCAAAATGAAAGAATCTTTCATGATAAATATATCAATAATAATATAAATTGTAAATCCCAATATCTCAGAATACATTGTTTTAAATTGGACGTACATATCTGGAGCAGCCTTTACTACAGTTAGCCAGGATTATTTTAAAATGTTGTTAAAGCATTGTGTTAATGTGTAGAAGCTGTAGTTCCTGCAGGCTTTCTGTCAGAAAGGATATATCATCAGAAGCTTTCCCGCCAGTTCAGAGGATGTAACATACCAGCGATGCATCATCAGGAGGTTGCGGGGAAGCAGGTTGGCCTGCAACTGTCCATTGTCATCTGTAAAAAGAAGTGAGTCAGAATATGTTACCAAATTGAATCTGTTAGTGACTGCACTAGTGGTCATGTTGTATTCTGATATATCTTAAAAAGTTCCTCTAAGTACTTTGTGTAATATTCTTGAAACAAATCCATTAAAAAGTCCATAAAACATTTAATATTACCTATTAACAGCATTGGATGTGTATTCAAAGCCTGACTACCATCTTCTCTGTGAAACACGGCTGTATTTTTGATTATTAAAAACTACACAAACATTATTAATGAGCTGTGTTCAAACTGAGTCAGGTTCCATCATTACCACATGGACTGCACATTAAAATGGACAGAGAAACATTTTAGTCAGAGTCATTTTAGTCAGATACAGACATGAAACTCTGGATTTCTCCATAATGAAGGCTGTCAGTGTTGTGTACCAGCGTGCTCGTGCATGAAGTGTACCGTGCTGAAGCACACCTCTCCGAAGTGTGCTAAAGCCAAGGAAGTGTACCGTGCCTGAGCACGATACGGAGCGGTCACACTGGTCAAACGAACTGGACTTTAGGGTTGAAGCGTGTTTGGGCACGGTACGGATGGCCAGTGAGACCACGCCCTAACTGTTAAACTGTGCCCGCCCAACAATCAGGTCAGCCTCATGCCTAACTATCGATATTTTATAAAATCAAAAAGGATGCATTATAAAATAATTTTTACCCCCCTATTTTTTTTTACCAGGCTGTAAACATGTATATTTTTGCTGTAAAAATTGGCATTTTTGAATGGGTGTGTATGTGATGTCTTGTGCTCTTGGAGCCAGCCTCAAGTGGACCCTTGAGGAACTGCAAGATTTAACAATTCCTCATTGGCTTAATTTTTCAACACTGTTGCTGCTTGATCAAACACTAACTGCAAATGTATTTATCTTTAAATGTATTGATACAACTACATACAAAAATAAATGACAGAATTAAAATAAATCATGTGTTAATATAATCTTTAATGTGATTGAATGTAGATCTTTTTTCCTCTCTTCAACACATTATCTCAGATAACATTTTCCATGAAGCCCCTTCCACTGTATTTCATCTAATCTAATTACCTCAGACTAATCGCTGCACAATTGGGCCACTAACACCCGGGTCCCTACCTGTGCCCCTACCTGTGCCCACTTTGTTAGGTAGATAATCAAGCCTTGATAGCAGTCTTATCACATGTGTCACCTACCAAATGCATGAATGCATTCATTTAAAAGAGCATCAAGAGATGCTGCCTTTCCCAATGTTGATGTTCCCATATTCAAGGACAGAGGTCACTTCTGCTCACTGCTCTCAACCAATCAGGGTTTTCCTGGGAAGAGGAGAGAGAGGTAGAGAGAGAGAGAGAGAGAGAGAGAGAGAGAGAGAGAGTCACAAAACTAGGTCATAAAGCTAGGTGTTGGAATAAATGTATTTTGTGAGTTTTATGATTATGAGAAGCACACAGGGTCTAATGGTCATGTATCAGTTGCTGATTCGAATATTTCACATTATGATTTGCTCTCAAAGCAATGATCAGTGAGACCTTTCCATTTTAAAAACAGACATGGGAGGCAGTCTTCAACAATAACATTTGCATGCACAACCTTCCAGATATTGAAGCAAAAATAATTGACCACCAACAACTGAACCCTGCCAACAATGAATGATCATTTCACTTTACAAAATTGTAGTGCTCTCACACTAACACAAAACTCTTGTAGTTTTCAGGGTGAGCTGCATGTGTGACCGCTAACAGCCAGACTTTCACTCTGACTTTCTTTCAAGAGCAGTCCTCCTGAACTTCTCTAGAAATGTCCAGGAGTGCATTTGTGAAAACGACTTTAGAGAACCATATGTCAAGCTTGTGCCACTCCTTATGACAATATTACAATATCAGTCAAGACTTTTCAAAGTCACAGTATTAAATAAGGAGCATGATTGACACTATAAACATTGATAACATATGCAAACATTGTGTATTTTATGCTAGGAAGGCAATAAATGCAATATAATTAATAAAGTCTCTATTATAAGAATGCATTTGTTCTTTTGCGACTTTATATTGTAAGGTAGGACCAAGGAAGGTATCACAGCGCAAACCGAGACCTGCAAAAAGAAGAGCAGATTTATTCATGCTGTATGAATATCTTCAATCAAATGAAATTGCTCAAAGTAGTATATGCTTATACTCCACTTGATTCTTACGTTTTCTACAGTGCAATACATCATGAGCTACATGAGGATTGCGGACCCTTGTGGATCTGAGCAGAGGACAATATTCTTGGCATTTTGACCAGCAAGCCCACGTGGTTACAGAAATTACAGAATGAAGTCCTATCGACTTGCTGTGTTGGAGCTGAATAGAATACACATGAGTTTCAACATTAAATTGTTCTTTTCCAGTAGGGAAGCCTTCATTTTACTCTTTCTCATTGCCCAAGGTAATCAGTAGTCATACTTCTAAGCCAAAGCCACTCCAGGGAACAGACTTTATTGTGACGTTTCCATGGGTTATTTACCAAAGGAGACAAAGTGAGTATAGTTATACTATAGGTACTGTGTCTGTCCCCCGGCCCAGACCCGTTTTTATAAGTCATCCAAACGGCGTGGATCATCAAAATCTCATTAGAATCAAAACTACGAATACGATTTTGCTACAAGATCGGAGGATTCACTGCGGACTTTTGAACATTAGGTCCTTAGCATCCAAGTCTCTTTTAGTGAATGATCTGATATCAGATCAGCACATTGATTTACTTTTTTTGACTGAAACCTGGCTGTGTCGAGATGAATATGTTAGTTTGAATGAATCCACTCCTCCCAGTCATTTTTGTACTCATATACCTCGAGACACCGGACGAGGTGGTGGAGTAGCAGCTATTTTTAATTCCAGTCTTTTAGTTAACCCTCGACCAAAGCTGAATTTTTCTTCTTTTGAAAGCCTTGTTCTTAGTCTTCCACATCCAGTCTCAAGAACCTTTCAGCCAGTTCTAGTTGCTGTAGTTTACCGTCCTCCTGGCCCATATTCTGAGTTTTTATCTGAGTTTGCAGAATTTTTATCAGACTTAGTCCTTAGCAGTGATAGAATAATTGTTGTAGGTGACTTCAATATCCATGTGGATGTTGATAATGATAGCCTGAGCACAGCTTTCATGTCACTATTGGACTCTATTGGTTTCACCCAGGGTGTAAACGAACCTACTCATCGTTTTAACCACACCCTGGATCTTGTTTTAGCTTATGGAATTGAAATCCATAACCTTACAGTTTTCCTAGAAAATCCTCTGCTATCAGACCATTTTTTTATTACATTCGATTTTGTCCTACCAGAATTACCTCTGCCTGGAAGAGGTGTGCTCTCTAGAAGTTTGTCGGATAGTGCTGTGGCTAGATTTAAGGAAGCTATTTCAGCTGTTTTTGATTCAGTACCGTGTTTCAACCCAGTTGGAAACTCTTATGATAGCTTTAGTCCCTCTCAGCTAGATCAGTTTGTTGATAGTGCAGTGGATTCGCTGAGAGTTACTCTGGATTCGATTGCTCCCCTAAAACAGAAGGTTGTCAAGCGGTGGAGAGTGGCTCCATGGTTCAACTCAGAAACCCGTACTCTGAAACAATCGTCGCGGAATTTTGAAAGAATATGGCGCTCGACCAAAACATTAGAATCTCGTTTTTTCTGGCAGGATAGTCATAGGAGATATATGAAGGCTCTACGTCACACCCGAGCTGCCTACTACTCCTCTCTAATCGAGGAAAACAAAGGCAATCCTAGATACCTTTTCAGCACTGTAGCCAGGCTGACAGAGAGCTCCATTGAGCCTTGTATTCCTCTAGCCCTCAGCAGTAATGACTTCCTGAGCTTTTTCAACAACAAAGTTCTAGACATCAGAGACAAAATTGGTAACCTCCTGCCCTTACCTGGTGCAGATACGTCTGATACGGCAGAGACAGTTCCAGGACCATATATTAGTCTCGACTGTTTTTCTCCAATCGACCTTTCAGAGCTATATTCCATTTTTTCTGCGTCGAAACCGTCAACCTGTATTTTGGACCCAATCCCAACCAAGCTGTTTAAGGAAGTCTTTCCCTTAGTTAGCAACTCCATATTAGATATGATCAATATGTCTTTACTGGCAGGCTATGTACCACAGACATTTAAAGTAGCGGTAATCAAACCTCTACTTAAAAAGCTTACTCTGGACTCAGGAACTCTGGCTAATTACAGGCCTATATCCAACCTTCCTTTTTTCTCAAAGATCCTGGAGAAGGTGGTAGCTAATCAGCTGGGTGACTTTCTCCATGACAACAGTTTATTTGAGGAGTTCCAGTCAGGTTTTAGAGTCCACCATAGCACTGAGACTGCACTAGTTAGAGTTACAAACGATCTACTTCTAGCCTCAGACAGGGGACTTCTCTCTGTGCTCGTCTTGTTAGATCTTAGTGCTGCTTTTGACACCATTGACCATCGGATCCTGTTGTACAGACTGGAGCATTTGCTTGGAATTACAGGGACTGCTTTAAGTTGGTTTGAATCCTACTTATCAGACCGATCTCAGTTTGTACATGTTAATGATGAGTCCTCTATGCACACTAAAGTTTGCCATGGAGTCCCACAAGGTTCAGTGCTTGGACCAATTATTTTTACATTATATATGCTTCCTCTGGGAAATATTATGAGGAAACACTCCATACAGTTTCATTGTTATGCAGATGATACTCAGCTTTATGTATCAATGAAGCCTGATGGTACCAGTCAGTTATGTCAGCTAGAAACGTGCCTTAAGGACGTTAGGACCAGAAATTGTTTGCTACTTAACTCAGACAAGACTGAAGTTATTGTGCTAGGCCCTAAGAACCTCAGAGAGACTTTTTCTAGTGATTTGACTGTCCTTAGTGACATCAGCCTGGGATCTAGCACCACTGTTAGGAATCTAGGAGTTCTTTTTGATCAAGATATGTCTTTTAGCTCTCACATCAGTCAAGTTTCAAGAACAGCCTACTTTCACCTTCGTAATATATCCAAGATCAGGAATATCCTGTCGCAAAGTGATGCAGAGAAACTAGTTCATGCTACCTCCAGACTGGATTATTGTAACTCTCTTTTGTCAGGGTGCTCTGGCAAATCTCTAAAGACTCTTCAACTGGTCCAGAATGCTGCAGCTCGTGTACTGACCAGAACCAGGAAATGGGACCACATCACTCCTGTCCTGGCTTCTCTGCACTGGCTCCCTATACAGTCTAGAATAGAATTCAAGATCCTTCTTCTCACCTACAAAGCTCTAAATGGCCAGGCACCATCTTACCTGAAGGAGCTACTAGTGCCGTACTGTCCCTCGAGAGCGTTGCGGTCCCGGAGTGCAGGCCTGCTGGTGGTACCTACAGTCTCAAAGTGTACTATGGGGGGTAAAGCCTTCAGTTATCGGGCTCCTCTCCTCTGGAACCGCCTTCCAGCCGGGGTCCGGGAGGCAGACACGGTCTGTATTTTTAAGAATAGACTTAAAACTTTCCTTTTTGATAAATCTTATAGTTAGGGCTGGTGCTGGTGTAGACCAGCTCTTAGTTATGCTGCTATAGGCTTAGACTACCGGGGGAACTGGCACCCTGAGCTCCTCTCTCTCTCTCTCTCTCTCTCTCTCTCTCTCTCTCTCTCTGTGCATATACAGTACATCATATTACTGCATGTATCTATCTATAAATCTCAGTCACTAACCACCTACTTTCCTGGGAGCTCTTGAGCTCTCCTAGGCTCCTCAAGATCGTCGGTTGACGGCTTGCCAGAACAACCCCCCCCACACACACACACACACCCTCCCCTCCCCACCGGATTGCTGATGGACGGTCTACCTCCCCCCACCCCCTTGCTCTCTATCCCTCTTCCTGCATCTTATCCCATCTCTCCCCCTATCCCTTTCCAAGTCTGGCGCAGTCTAGGCCTGTGAAGACTGTTTCGTCATGAGCCGGGGATCCAGCCGAAGATTTCTGCCTTTTAATAAGGCAGTTTCTTCTTACCACTGTAACTTTTGCTGCTTTGCTAAAGTGCTCATGATGGATAGGCCGGATCTTTGTAACATAGCAATAAGTAAGGTCTTTTACCTGCTTTTTGTAACATAACAATAAGTAAGGTCTTTTACCTGCTTTTTGTAACATAAGAATGAGTAAGGTCTTTTTACCTGCTTTTTTGTAATGTTAACAGACAAAGAGTAAGGTATTTTACCTGCTTCTTGTAAAGTGTCTCGAGATAACACTTGTTATGAGTTGACGCTATACAAATAAAAATTGATTGATTGAAAGTGTCTGTTAAGTTTCTTTTCGCGTCGCTATGTTTCTACCCATTACACAAAACTACCCAAATCCTCTGTAGACCAGACCATCTCATTTCATTTAATCCGTTCTAAACAGGCTACGAAGACTGGATCCTTGGTATGCTGCTCCTTGGAGGAATACTACCTTTGAATTGGGAAACAAATAGTGTACTGCAGTGCTTGCCAAAGTGTGGGCCGCGGCCCCCTGATGGGCTGTCTGGGTACTGCAGGTGGGCCGCGAAAAGCCCTCCACCAATTTTAAAAATAAAAGAAATATCACAATAATGATGATTTACCATGAGTCAACCCTTTAAGTAATTAGTAAGGCGTGTCATGACTATTCATGGACATATTGTTTACTAAACTTTTGTGTCTCTCTTGCCATAATATCATGTTGTAATGTCCAATAATTTACCCTCACTGAAAGTTATAGCTGTAGTCATAACTTTTATTTTATAGCGGGCCCCGGAGTAATTTTGTATTTCAAAGTGGGCTGCGGCAGTCTTAAGTTTGGGAAAGGCTGGTCTACTGCAAGGGGGTCCTCTATGGCTCAGTATGTTACTGCCATCAACTCGGTGTGGCAAACATCACTTGCCCACATCTAAGATATTCCTAAACACTTACATCAGCCCTAGCAATCAGTGTTTATCTGTGTGTAATCGTCTGAATGAAAGAAGACATTGTTTTTGGAGTGTAAATGGATAAAATCTCTAATGGGACTATCCTTGCATGTGGGGATTCCTAATGTGTCTGGTAATTTCAGGACTAACATCACCAAAATATTCTGGCTGTAAAATATTACCGAGAACACTCTAAAGCCTTTGCCTGAAGAATGATTCTTCCATTCATTGATGTGAGTGCAGTAACCTAGGATAACCCATCTCCCAGTCAAGGATGCAGTGTGTAACTGTCCCAAATAAGCTTATTGCATTGATAAATGTAACAAACATCAATGCTGCATTGTTAAATAAACATCACTGGTAAGCACAGTTTGCTTTAGGTTTTCTAGCTATCTGTCCTTTTGACGGACAGGGTTGTAAAAATTCTGTCCTAATGTGTTTCAATGATATAATGATATTGTTTAACTGCCCCTAATGTAAACAATGAAATCACATCTTATTAGAAATAAACTGGTCACCTTCCAAAAATTACTGCCTAACAAAAAACTTCAGCACTCACAGATGTGGAGCTTCAGTAATAGTTGAGTTTGGATTACAGTAGCATTCGCCTGCTAATGCTAAGTGAACTCAGTTACTGTGGTAAATGGTAAATGGACTTGAGCTTAAATAGCGCTTTTCTAGTCTTCCTACTACTCAAAGCTCTTTTACACCACATGTCACACCTACACATTCACACACTGATGGTAGTGGTCACTATGTAGTATCATCCATCAGAAGTTACTAATCCCATTCATAGCGGGAGCAATTTGGGGTTAAGTGTCTTGCCCAAGGACACATCGGACAAGTTGCCCAGCTGGGGATCAAACCCTTGACCTTGCGGTTGAGAGTCGACGACTCTACCAACTGAGCAACAGCCGCCGTGGTGCTAGCTCCCATCACTGTTGTCTCAAAAACAGGATACAGGCTAGTTAAAGACAGATATTCTCTCAAACTGGGATTAAAGGACAACACATCTGTGCTGTGCACAAAGACACTTTAACCCTCCACTAGACAATAGAAGTTGGCTGCTGTTGTTTTGACTGAATGTAACAAGTGTTAAACTATACGTTTTTTGTTGAAAAAAGCCATGAAGTTATATGTGCACTACAGTTGTGTAAAGTGGCCTTTTCAGAGTGTTTTTCAACCAACCCATTGCAAACCTGCCCAAACCTGTGTGTGTTGGGGAGAGGGCGAGAGCTAGCTGCAAGTGATTAAGACTAATCAGGCTTTCCAGGCAATTTTTTCTTGCCATATATGCATAGGCATATATACATTTGAATATTTTATACTGTAAATATTGTAAATTTGTGCAGGATATTATCACAATATAAGTTGCCGACAGCATGGTATGGTGGCTAAGCCTCAGTATTGAATCTGTCATATTGAGCCTAAATGTACAAATGATCAGCAGTGACTTCAGGGCGTACAAATGAGCAAGTGGTTGCCAACACATTTCCCGCACGTGTTGAGTAACATTTCTATCCATTCAGATTTGTGTTTCTGACCGCTTGAAACATTTCAAATCTCTTCACTCACTCTCTGGTTTTGGATCCAACACATTCTAATGCTTAGTCTTCAAATGTCGATTTTTTTTTTATCACATTCAGAGTCACAAGTTAGCTTCTGTTCAGTTTCAAGGAACCTCTGATTGTTTCTTCTCGAAGAGATTGTTAACTTAAAATGATTGATTTGGTAATCAAGGTAGGTTAGGTAAGATAGGTTTAAGAACGAAACAAACTTAGCTCCTGCAGAGTTTGACCGACCCCAAACATCTGTTCAAAAATATGAGTGTTTTCCAAATAATACTCAGTTGTATTACTGCCTAACAATTTCACAATATCCTGATCAGAGACCGTTGAACATCTGCTAACTAATTAGACAGGAGATGCTCGATAACTGGATAGGTTTGAATTCAGGGAAACTTGTCTGCTTTGCATAGACAGTAATAACTTACTCACTCTCGCCTCATATATCAGTTATTATGAAAGGTCATTTAACATTTCTAACTTCAAATAAAGCAAAATGCTGCTGCCAAATTCTTTCAACATTCAACTTTGCAGATCAGCTGAGGACATCCCAGCAGACACACAAATAGTTGAACAGTTGTGTGTTTTGTGAAACAAACACTGTCAGAAGTAACTGACATAGACAACAGTCTAACTTGCTTGTGGCAAAAAAAACTCTAAACAATAGATCTGTTCATTGTAGTGCTGACTAAAGGTCTTTAGCCCAACCGTGAGCAATTAAGATAGCTAATAAATGACACAAATCCACAAGTCCCAACAACAGGGTACTTCAAGCTGAATCTAGAAGAATGTACTTCTACAAACTGGTAGACATTAATTTTGTGCCTGCAACATTAAAGCCTTTTGGAAGGCAGGTGACGTAGTTTGAATAGTACTGACCCGAAGGCAACAGGGCTTCTCATTTCTCAAATGATGTAATGCGACTGTTGTACTTGACACTAAGATGCTTTTGTGTTGCAGCAATAAGATGATATTCAAATTTAAATCCATTAAAGGAGCAATGTTGTAACTCTTTTTGTAACGTTTTGCAATTTTGTATGTTGAGGGTGTTGAAGGGCCCTGCTTGTGTATGTGTGTGTGTGTGTGTGTGTGTGTGTGTGTGTGTGTGTGTAATTCGAGTGTATGCTTGTATTTTTTTTTTTTTTTTTTTTTTTTTGTAACTCTTAAAGTGGATACTGCAGTCCAGATGAGCAGCTCAGTCTGTAGGCACTCAAAATAAAGAAGTTGTTCTAAAAGCTGGAGAGGTGCCAGGGCACTTCCTGAGCACTGTCGAGGTACCCTTGAGCAAGCCACCAAACCCCCAACCTCCCTCACTCTGACATCTCTACACTAATGTATGTCCACAGGTCATGTTTGTGCATATGTGTGTGAGAAGCATGTCTCTAGAATAACAGAGTGTAAACCGGAATTTCCCTCTGGGAATAAAAAAGAAAAAAGAAAAAATCAAATTCGCCTCCTCCTCCTTACTGTCAATGCACGCGTAGGTTGCCATGTCATGGACACTGAAGCTTCAGTGTTTAGCCAGCTCAACATCAGTCTTGAAACCTTTTTTTATAACCTCTCTCCATTTTTCAAAACATCTCAAATATTTATCCTAGTTTTACCACGTTTCTGGTCGTGGAGCTTTTTAGAAAAATGCCAAGGCTTTTTAGGTTGGGTAGAATCAGTTACATCTGAACCAGTTCGCCTGCTTTCATCGCTGCAACACCTGTTGGTTTGATGTTTACCTGGCAAACCGAGGGATGTCCAAAATGGCCGTGTGGTGGTGCTTTAGAAAAGCCTACCTTCTCTGGTTAAAACAAATACAGACCATTCAGGACTGGACTTAGAAGGAGGACATGCTGGCTGCTGCATCGTTAGCATGTTTCTTTAATGGTTGATGATATAGTAAGGTCATGTTATGATTTAATTAAGTATAAATCTTACATATTGCTGTCTGACATGACAAAGGGAAATACTTGTCCCTTAACACAATAAAATCATATTTTTTCAAGAATATGGAAAGTCTCTTGATTTTCACTCTTCTACACAGTTCAGTTACCTCAGCAACGCGTCTTATTGAAGAGACTCTGATAAAACTACAGAGTGTTTTTCGATTATATGTTTTTATTTACATTGTGACAGAATGATGCCAGTGTGAGTTTTCTGTATTTCAAGTGAACGAAGAAGAAAATATAAAAGGATCTGACCTGGTTATAATCTGTCCAATGAGTCTACGCCATGAGATGATCTTGTTTGGTTTCAGCCTTTTTGTTTTTGTAAATTTGTTTTTTTTGTAACAACATACTGACTCTCTGAACAGAACACATGTGAACACACTTAAGTCAAGGAAGAACAACCTCCCAACTCAGGAACTGGGACCATGCAAGGAGCACCTGAATGCAACATAAGTAGACACTTGGCTAATCAGACACAGGTGAGACTAGTGACACAGGGGAGAGCAAACTAAAGCAGGAAATCACAACTAAGTAACAAAAACTGCTATCACCATTTTGTACCTTGGTCTGGGTGAATTCTAATAGTAGTAGTTCTGCTGAAAGTCTATATCGTAAATATTTAACCTTAGCACCTGAGACAAAATCAAAGATTCAGTTTACAATTAACTCTTGAACCATTTCACATCTACTTACAACCACTGAGGTCTTCAACATGTCTTCAGGCCTAAAATGAGAAGTTGACAACTTGCCTTAGGACTGATAAGCTGCAGTGAGGATGATAAACATAACACCACTCTTGTGTATTGTCAATAATACACAAAAGTATGAATATGTTTGCAGTTATGGCATAAAATGATGCATGTTAAAAGGCTAGTGCAGCATAGACCAACATGTATTTATATTAACAATAGAAATCAGGGACGTGAGGGATAGCCTGTCATGAATTGACCTGGTTCGGTTTTGGGTATTCTTGTTATGCAGAGCATGCTCACAGTTTTTATTTGTGTTCCACATTACTACATTTCAATTCAGTCCCTCATTCTGTGAACAATTTATTCTGTTCAGGGTTGCAGGGTCACAACCCCAGAGTGTTTCTGGACCAGAATGCTGCCATGCTAAGTCTCTACTTTAAGACAGATAAACATATTTACACATCCACATTAACACCTCAGGGTGACTGAGAGTCCAAGCACTACATGTGTGTCATGCGTGGGTGAAACACGATGCCGCAGGAGGAAATCAACATGGATTGTGCACTTGCTTAAAGTTAACCCCCTAGAGGGATCATATTTTATAGTCTACGACAACAGCAGTGGTTTTCTATTTCTCAATGAATAACAAAACTAGCTGCTTGTTCCAGCTTGTCTTTGGGATAATGTGTAAGTCTTTCTTGATTTGATCTCAGCTGTGCATTGTGTTTGACATTGAAGACCCCTGTAAGGAGTTTTTGAGTTGTGTCCTTTATGGCGGCACATCTTACCTCTTTGTCAATTTCCTGTACATGTATAAGTAGTGTTTTTAACAATCTCATCCTGCTTTCTTTCTATCAGTCAAATAGTATCTCTCAGCCAGAAAAGTGAAAAATATAAAAGAAAGCGTGCTTCAGCAGACTGCCTTAAATCAGTTTGTGTGACACCTTCCTGGGGCAGCGATTTCAGGCAGCTATAAAAGCTACTTAGAAAATATTGAAATGTTGCTGATCGTCTGGTTTCCTTTTGAAGGTCATAAAGAAGCATCAGTATTAGTTTCAGTCTCCTCACAGGAGCTTTAACGGTCTTTGAAGTGAGTGTTATTTAGATGTAGGTCACTGACTGACTCATTTGCTCACTATTTGATTTGTGCTCTGACTTCAGCCCTTACATGCACTAATATGACCACAGGGAATCTACAATTAATGCTGCTGACAGTGTGACACAAAGGCGCCTTGCAAACATCAAACAGAAACTTTGAGAAGTGTTCTCTTTCACTCTGTCTCTGTAGACATCACTGTTTTAATGCTACAGTAATGACTTATATGTCAATGGGAGTGGAGAGACACACAAACACATTTTTATGTTTTCTCCCGTTTCACTGCACAGCCTGGCTGTGTACGTTACAGTCAGCTGTGCCCCTTAGCATGACTTGTGCTTTCCTGCTCCCACAATGGGTCACTGTGTCTCTGTCTCTGCTGCACGGATGCGTCATTGTTGGCTGCACAGTCCACTCACATACACCGCTTGTAGGTGCACACACACATATGTGGACAATACAAATGCAAAGACTTTCACCTGCACACGCACACACACACGCACAAACACACACACAGAAAAGTGTGCAGAGTCTGAAAGAGACACAACTGCAATTTAAAGCCATCTGCATTAACAAACACACACACACACACACACACACACACACACACACACACATACACAAGCAGGGCCCTTCAACACCCTCAACATACAAAATTGCAAAACGTTACAAAAAGAGTTACAACATTGCTCCTTTAATGGATTTAAATTTGAATATCATCTTATTGCTGCAACACAAAAGCATCTTAGTGTCAAGTACAACAGTCGCATTACATCATTTGAGAAATGAGAAGCCCTGTTGCCTTCGGGTCAGTACTATTCAAACTACGTCACCTGCCTTCCAAAAGGCTTTAATGTTGCAGGCACAAAATTAATGTCTACCAGTTTGTAGAAGTACATTCTTCTAGATTCAGCTTGAAGTACCCTGTTGTTGGGACTTGTGGATTTGTGTCATTTATTAGCTATCTTAATTGCTCAGACCTTTAGTCAGCACTACAATGAACAGATCTATTGTTTAGATATACACACACATTAACAAACACACACACACTGCTTCAGTCCAACACTGACAGCCTTTAAAAAGATGAGTCCATCGTTTAAGTCCCGGTTTGCAAAAACACTCGTTTCATTTTGTGAGGCAACAACCATCCTTTAAATCTCACTGCTGCTGGAACAGAAACCTGCAATTAAAACTTTAACACAGATACTCACTCCATGTTTCACAAGCAGTCCAATCTTACCCCCTCAAGAGCAGCGTAGCAGCAAGCATCCAGGCTAAAGATCAGTCCCTTCCCTGAGATTACTGTAACTGCTGCTGGATGCTACTATTGGCTGTCAAGCAGAGAGACTCCCATGGTGGAGAGCATACTACACTATGACCACCACCACCACCGTCGCCGCTGCTGCCTCCTCCTCCTCCTCCTCTTGTTGGTAAACACAGCAGCCTGAAGCAGCAGCAGTCATGCCATGTGACCTTACACCCACCAACACACACAAACACACACACACACACGTCATGTTTATTATATTTTTAAGAGCCGAGCACTGATTTTACTTAACATTTGCTTTAATCTACACTATCACTCTTTAAATCCAAAATGACTAAGTCATTTGAGTATGGATAACTTAAACAATCCAGGACCGGATTTTAGAATCAGGAGTGTTCTGGTTTTAGCTTTTACTATGAGTATTGTCTTCAAGGGTTTCAACAAGCTTTAAAAATGTGTTCACTTTATTCCTGTATTTAATTTAACTTAATTATGATTTTTGTTTGTCTAGTTTTTTTGTCTAGCATTGATAGTGTTACCCTTGTTGGGTATTGTTCTATATCATTTATTGTCTGGTATTGTACTATTGTAAAAAATTTGAAAACAATAAAAATGTTGGTCATAAAAAATAAAAATGTGTTCAGAGAAAAAGTCCTCATGGAGAGAAAAAGAGGTGTAATGCATCGGCAGTCATATAACAGCATTTGAGCTTTATTAACCATCTATAAAAAATGATTTGCATAAAAGGGCAGCTCATAATTCCCTCTTAGACGATTTCTCTCAATGCCAACTCACTCTCACTTCACAGCTTGTTGGACTTCAAACATTGGCAACACATGGATACAGAAGTCTTGATTAATCAACTGTTACATCCCTGCAAATGTAACCTTACAGTAATAGTTGACAGTGGATAGCAGATGGATTCTGAGATTGAACATTTATTCATCTTTATTCATTTCTTTATTTACGTTTTCTTTTTCCCTTGGACAGGACACACACAGGAAATGTTGGGATGTGAGAGTGGGAGATGTCATGCAGCAAAGGGCCGAGGTCAGATCTGGACCCATTACAACAGGGACCAGGACATCTTTGTACATCCTGAGCCAGTCCAGTGCTCCTGGTTGCATATTAATTAACACCAACATGTGTGATCAGAAAACATATATATAAGAGCTTATTCATGTAAATTGTCAGCTGTAGAAGGTTCAAATCATATTGATTTAGTTGTCTTACAAACAATGCTTCTACCAGTTTCTCTTTCAGTTACACATTGAGATTCTGCAGCAGTACCGTGACGAAGCTCCACGATCAGTACCCCGTGTTCTCACACATTGCATGCGCAGCAGCGTAATATTGATTGTGTGATTTCCCATGTTGTTACACATTTCTGAAGCACCAAGAGTCAAAGCGTGCATGCACACACCTTGCATCGGATGCATCCTTCGTGTCCCCAACATATCCAAAGAAATAATTGCACGCTGTTGTGTTCACAGACTCACAGGACTCGACGTCTTTGAACACCTCGCTTTATTCAGCCCAACACACGGGTCACTTAACACTGAGAGCCCCGTTCTGTTTACTAAACCCTCTTAACACGTTAACTGCTGTAAAGCTGCTGAGTGTCGTAACTACCTCAGGCACACCGGCTGTTGTGCATACATAACATTTACCCCCCCCTTCAAAAACCCACAAAACAAGCAAACAAATCAATGTGTGAAACAACATTCTAACTAGGTATTCTGGGTAGACTGCCAGTTACCAACAAAGCCTTGTGGATTATTCTGCCACACTGAACAGGCCCCGCACTAGATTAAAAGTCTGTAACATAGTCTTTGAGGTAGTTTGGCCGTGCCCGGACTCGAGCTGGCCTAGCCTCTGGCTCATCGGGGGTCCCTGTGTGCCCAGTGGAGTGTCCAGCTGTAAGCTGTGGCCGTGCCCCGAGGTGGTCAAAGTCCACTGCAGCGGGGGTACAGTTCTCTAGGGAATCGGGGTGCATAAGAGGAGGCGGTGTTACCTTCTGAAGTCGACTGGCATGCCAGCACGAACCATCCGACAGGTGAAATGTTGCGGGCCCAAGTTGTTCACAGACCTGCATCGGTGTGGACCAAAAGGACAGCAGTTAGTGGCTTCGGTGCGGTCGACGAATCCGGACCCAGTCCAACACCGTGAAACTGGGTGGGGGTGCTCTCCTCCTCCTGTCAAACCGCTGTTTCATCTGGCTCTGCTTGTCCGCAACCCTCCTTCTCTGCTGGGTGTGCTGCTGCGGCCTCTGTAGCAACAGGTGGTCGGAGCCGATCAAGTGGAAGCTGCAAGTCTCGGCCGATCATGAGACGGGCTGGAGAGCTACCTGTAGTTGAGTGTGGTGTTGCTCGATAGTGCAGCAGGGTCTGGAGCAGTGCAGCTGAGAGGGGAAGACCATCTGCTAGATGTGCTCTAATGCCGTTCTTCAATGATTGGTTAAATCTCTCGACCCCGCCGTTGGCCTCGGGGTGGTAAAGTGTGGTGCGAATGTGTGCGATGCCTCTGTCGTCCATAAAGGCTGCAAACTCAGCAGGGGTAAACTGCGGGCCATTATCCGTTGTGATGGAATTAGGAATTCCCCATCGAGCAAACAGCAAAGCCAAGAAGTCGGTGACCACACGGGTCGTGACTGAACCAGTGGCTAACACTTCTGGCCATTTTGAGTGAAGGTCATATGCCAGAAAACGCTGGTGCTGTGGGACACCATGAAGTTCTCCGCAGATGTCTACTTGGATGTGGTCCCAGGGAGAGGCTGGCCACTGCACCGGTTGAAGAGGTGGAGTTGGCGGTGGGCCAGTCTTCCCGCTGACGAGGTAGGCTGTGCAGTCCTTTACCATGGTCTCCACATCCTGGTCAATGCCTGGCCACCATACCAGGTTCCTGCAGCACTGCTTTACTTTGACAATGCCTAAATGACCATCGTGAACCATGGCCAGGATACGTGGTCGCAGGCTGCTGGGGACCACCGTACGAAACTCTCGGGCTATGCAGACGTCGTTCCAGCAGGAGAGCTCCTCTCTGACCCGCCGGTAGGGTGCCAACTCTTCTGACACTGACCGAGGCCACCCCTGTCGGATGAAGGTGCGGAGCTGGGAGAGGAGCAGGTTGGCGTCGGAAGCAAGCTGTAGTTCTTGGAGCGAGACTGTGGTCTGAAGGGGTGCATGAAGCATCAATATGAGATCTGGTTCTATAGGGTCTGTGCCCATGTCTGGTGTCGGGTGGCTAGGGATGGCACGAGAGAGCAGATCTGCCACCACATTTTCCCGGCCTGGTGTGAATTGGGGAGAGAAGTTGTACTGCTGAAGTCGCTCTGACCAGCGATGGACCCTGAGTGGTATATGGCCAGACCCTGCTGATGCTAGCAAGGTTGTAAGGGCCTGGTGATCAGTCCTCAGTGTGAAATGCCGGCCATACAAGTACATGTGCCATCGCTCACATGCCCAGACACAAGCTAGTGTTTCTCGTTCTCCCACAGAGTACCTCTGCTCAGCTGCCATGAGAGAGCGAGAGGCGAACGCGATAGGGCGCTCTGTGTTGTGTTGAATCTGGGACAGCACAGCGCCAACTGCTGTGTTGGATGCGTCGCAGGTAAGGATTGTGGGGCTCACTAGGTCAAAATGCGCCAGCACAGTAGGGGAGATGAGTTGTTCCTTAAGATGGCAGATTGCTGCAGAGCAGGCTGGCGTCCATATCCAGGGCGCATCCTTCTTCAAGAGGTCACGCAGCAGGGCTATGGTTGAGGAGTATTGGGGAAGGAAACGTAAGTAGTAAGCTGTCATCCCCAGAAAGGAGGCAAGCTGAGTTGGATTAGTGGGCTCCGGGAGGCGCTGCACAGCCTCCACGTTGGAGTGGAGTGGGCTAAGGCCATCAGCAGTCAGGCGAAAACCCACAAAGTCAATCGTGGGTACAAAGAAGGCGCACTTCTCCCCGTTCAGTGTGAGATTGTGACTGGCAAGCACGCCGAGCACCTTGGTTAGACGCTCATTATGGACTGTTGCTGTTGGGCCATGCACCACTGTGTCGTCTAGGTAGATGACTACCCCCGGGATACCTGCAAAGATGGTGGACATTATTTTCTGGAAACAGCTGGGGGCTGAGCTGAGACCGAAAGGCATCTGGGTGTAACGAAACACCCCGGTGTGCGTGACAAAGGCTGTGAGGTTCTGGCTGTCTGGGTGAAGTGGAACCTGTAGGTAGCCCTGGCGGAGGTCAAATTTTGTAAACACAGAGGAGCCATGGAACTTAGCAGTCAGCTCCTCCACTGTGGGTAGTGGGTACTTGTCTGGGATCACCGCCTTATTGACTGACCTGAGATCGATGCATGGGCGCAGTCCCCCATCTTTTTTTTTAGCCACCACCAAATTGGAGATCCACGGTGATGCATCTACCTAATTTCCCCAGCTTAGTGGAGACGTCGTCACGCAGAGCAAGGGGCAAGCGTCGCAGGGGCTGAATGACAGGGCGTATTGCAGGGTCAAGCAGGGGCTGGTGGTTAAAGGCGGTGAGACAGCCCAGGCCATTGAACAGGGAGGGCCATCGTTGTTGCCATGACAGGCCCACAGTTTGGATTGTGCAGCCGGTGTTATCAACAAGAGAGAACCCCAGGTCACAAAATAAATCCAGGCCCATGAGGTTAGCTCCATGCTTGGACACTTGGAATGTGAATGACGTGAGTGCTCATAGCGAACAGGAAAAGGATATTGTGCCTGCCATGCCAATTTTAGAGTCACCATAGCCATATAAATCCTCTGCATTGGGCGTAATTGTCCGTTGGGAGAAAAGTCGCCGCACTGTGGACGAGTTGAGCAGTGACCGTGATGCACCAGTGTCTAGCAGCAGTGGAAGGCACACTCCATCTAGCTCAACTGTGCACCACTTGAATGGCCGGGAAGGTGAGCTCACTGAATGGATAGTCGTTGGTGCTGGAGGGCCGGTTGTTCGGGTGGCATCAGAGGGGTTAGAGCGACAGACCTTGGCAAAATGATTTTGTTTGCCGCAGCGTCGACACCTCTGTCCTTTAGCTGGGCAGCTGGGGCTGCGTGTGGTGTGCGATGAAGAGCCACAATTTCCACACTCCCACTGCGATGATGTGTTACAACCCCCAGCAAAATTCACATCCAGGCAGCTCATCTCCAGGTCAAGCGGAGCTGGGGTGGTTCTGCGTGACCAGTCCGGGTGGCGAGTGAGACTCAGGTGTTAGCTGTGATGCTAACCGTGCTGGTGATTCGAACTGGAAGCCTATCTCCACTGACTTAAGTCATCAGCTGACATTAACAGCTTTTCTCTGACTTTTGGGTCAATAGCATGTTCAGCTAATTGGTCCCTTATAAGTTCATTCTCCAAAGCCCCAAACTGGCAGAGGCTAGCCAAGCCCCTTAGGTCGGCTACGTAATGGTGAACGGACTCACCCACGTGCTGCCTCCGCTGGCGGAAGATGATCCGTCGGAGAATGATGCTCCGTGGAGCAGCAAAATGTCCAGCCAGCAGTATGACACACTCGGTGTATGTAGCAGCGGGTCCGAGTGTTCTGAAGATCCTCTGTCCCTCACTGCCCAGGTTGTGAATGAGTATAGCCCTCCGTCGTGCGTCCTCGGCGTCTTCCAGGCCGACGGCCACGATATATGTTTCAAACGATTCATGCCAACGTTCCCAGGGCACCGGAGACTCGCCAGGAAGCGCCAGGAAGGGAGAGAGAGGTGGGAAAGAAAACTCCATCCTCGTCGCCAATGTTGTGTTCACAGACTCACAGGACTCGACGTCTTTGAACACCTCGCTTTATTCAGCCCAACACACGGGTCACTTAACACTGAGAGCCCCGCTCTGTTTACTAAACCCTCTTAACACGTTAACTGCCGTAAAGCTGCCGAGTGTCATAACTCCCTCAGGCACACCGGCTGTCGTGCATACATAACACACGCCAATTGAAACAAGATGGCGGACTTTGAAGCAGCTGATGATAACGCTTCTCAATCTGAGTAATTGGTTTTAACTCAGTTGAAATGTAATTCAAACAAATGTTATAAATGAAATCATCTTTAAAAGAGTAGGTTGAGTTACAGGACGTTTGTTTCTTTGACTAGGTCTGATGCATCTGTTGTTCATGCTAGGTGACGGGAGCGGGGCTAAGTAACAAAGGGTAGGGCAGGAACACCTGCTGACGCAAACAACAATCTAACGTCCAGTCTGTCTCGTTTCAGTTGTGACTGAGCGGTCCACACGCTGACCCTTTCTTACCCCTGATTTGTGATAGCTATTGTGTGAACCAGGACGTCATAGATCTATTTCACGCACTTACATATGACCTTTATTTAAACAGAGAAAATCAACTGAGAGCAGAACTCTCTTTTGCTATGGTGCCCTGTAACAACATTTAAACACATACAAGACAATGCATAAAACACAATCAAAACTCATCAGGAAAAACAAGAGCATTCCTTAGACAATGTTTCACTCAATTAAAGTTTTGCTGTACAGTTACAAGATTGCCCAGTTCAAGGGAGTCCTGAAGCTTATTCCATTTATAGGGAGCATAATATGAGAATGCAGTTTTACCCAGTTCTGTACTCAGTATTGAGAACAAAGGGTCAAAGGCTGAGAGAATTTTATTACAACAGGTTCCTTTTTCTGTAAAAAAGAAAATTGGAAACAGTAAAAGTTTATGTAATTAAATGTTTTATTTATTTATTTATTTCAAGCTTAGATAACTTATCCCTAAAAGAAGTGAAGCAGACACTAAACAGGAAGTACATTAGAAATCAATATAATGTTCAGAGCAGAGTGGACAAGTTGGAGTCATGTGGAGTCTACTGCTGCAGACAGATGTTACATCGACCTTGGGTTCAGACAGCTGGTAAGACAGCTTAAACAGATGGCCTGTGTGTGTGTGTGTGTGTGTGTGTGTGTGTGTGTGTGTGTGTGCATTAGTGGTTTTCTCTGTGTGTGTCTGTGTGTACACAGCCACTCATATGTCCTGTTTCATCAGCGAGTAGTGCATTACCTCAGTCTTGTTTGTCTGATTAATCCCAGCTGCTCTACTTAATTGGCTTCTAACAAGATGTAAAAAGAGATGATGCACATTGTTTGTCCTTACATAGTTTCCACTTCTTTCCCATTATTTCCTCAATATTTATGTGCATTGTTTTTTTTTTGTACTATATTCCCCAAATGATCATTCCAAAACAAGCCTTTCACAAACATTGTGTCTATGTTTGGAGTAGTTGAGGCTGTGTTTTGACATATGTGGCTGTGCTTCTAATTGTACCCACAGACCTTGTAAGAATTCTCTGCTTTTTCTTTTTCTATACCTCAATATACTTAGCATTCTTTGGGTTTCGCTCATTCAGTATGTAGGCATTATAGGGTTACTGGCTACTGTACCTGTCACTTTAAGAATAAAATATGTTATTTCATAAAGCTTAAAGTGACTTTGTTTCTTCATTTATCAGAGTTTGTTTTTGGTTCCAGTCAGATCCCTTAGGTCCTCTTCTGCTTCTCTTTAAACCAGTGATGCATAGCCATGAACTCCTTAACTCACTTCTCTGGATATCAAAATGGTAAGCTCTACTGTATTTTCAATTAAATTTAAGGACCAATTTTTTTTTTATCTGAATTTTAATATGGAGTCATTGTATAGACTTAGTCAAAGTTTGGATCATGGTGTCCCATTAGCTATATCATTGTGTTTATATGACCTTTTGAAAATTTCAGTAAATACAAAATGTCTGTCATATGCTGTCACATCATAAATAAACAACATAGTGTTTTATGACGTTAACGTTTAGTAATCTCTTTCATCAATTGCCTTTAAGGTTTTGTAATTAAGTTTACAATAAGTGGTCATAAAATGCAGTACAGGGTGTACTGTACCCTTCTGATGCCCTTTACAGAGCTTCTCTTCAATCTGCTGCATGAGGACACTGTTGTAACTGGAGCACACAGTTTAGTTTTATTCATTAAACATAAGTTTAAAAAAAACAAAGTTTGTAACATCTAAAAAGATACAAAGGAGACAGATATGTGCACCCAGTAAATAAAGAAAAGCCTGTGCTTCATAGTTTTCTCCAGGACCTTTAGATTACCCAAAGGTTTGAATCTAGTCCACACTCATCCCCCTGAAAGAGCGCTGATGTGCCACTGCTGCCTCTCCATCTGAGGACAGAATAATCATTACGTACTGTATAATGAAACACAAAACACACAAGCAGAACTGAAGGGGCAGAATAGAGGATTGCCTCACACTGTTTCAAAAGGCCTTTTTTTCCCTTGAAAAGGTGAACATTATTCAATCCATCCATTCTCTCTACCACTTATTCTGTTAAAGGTTGCAGGGATGGACTTGATCCTCTCTGTCAGTGGGCTAGAGGCAGACAGGGGTTCTTGCAGAAAATTCCCCAGTTAAGATCGTAGCTGGCTTGTCAATGAAACAAAATTATTACATCAGAAAAATGATTACTATAAAAAATCCATACTCCATTTTTATTTAGGAAAAGTGCTTTTTAAAAATCAGTCCAACAGACATAATATAAAAAGCTGCATCATTACAATAACAGAAGTCACACCTGTTCAAAGAGCCAGTTAATAAACCAACATGTTCATAGCCTGCTACAAAAAAAAAGGAATTTGGTATGAATAGCTGATTTGTAGTTCATCTGTTTTTTATAACTCATAAGTTTTGATTTTATGAAGGAAAGGTGTTATTAATAAGTGAGTGATATGATTTAATGAATCAAGCAAACTATATTCATATTGCACCTTTCAGACAAATTCAACTGCAGTTCAAAGGGAGGGGAAAAGTGACTGACAAAAGGTAGTTTGTTAAAAATAGAATAATGATGGGGATAGTACACTAAGTAAAAAAAAAAAAAAGCCAGAGTGAGTTTATATTACTATGAATATTCTCTGTTCGAAACAAGTTCCAGTTCCAGTTCTGCTCTTTGGAACAGAGGATCTGAGGGGCCGCCCTGGATCATGAACTAAAACCATCTCTAATGGGTAGTCTAGTCAAGGCCATGCAGTGTAAGGACCTCTCCTTCTGGCCTTTGTCAGCACTCCTGCAACACAGTTTTGTATTAACTGTAGCTGGTTTATATGATATTTTTAGACCAGAAAGGAGAGCGTTATAGTAGCATGGCCTGTTAGTTATAAAAGCATGCATTAGGCTGGGTGGGTATTTTTATGAGTGCAAGCTTTGTTTTTCAATTGCTAGGGTAAAAAAGACCATCTCAAATAATAACCAGCGCTTCTCTGCTCTGAAAAAACACAAGGTGGACACAGGACCTTCTCTGTTTGATGGACGGGCACGCTGAAGTGTGTGAAATTTTCTCCCTTCAAACAGCTCGTGAAGGTTATTTATTAAACTTAGAGGTCACTGCAGTTTGCGCAATCTGCACATGCGACGATTGGAATCATGACTAAATGGAGTTGTTTAATAAATGAATTGCGGCAGAGTCGGGTTACCGTCAGTACATTTTGTGCTGTTTCTCAGGTGACAACCAATGAAATAATTATGCAAATGAGGTGTTGCAAGGGTCATTTGAGCCACAGCTCTTTATGAATGCATGCATCTTATGCTGATTGTGTTGAAAACAGAGAAGAGTGAAGAGAAAGCAGTCAGGCAGAGAGCTTAACAGAGCTTTTAAAAGCCAGACAAAATTGGTTTCCACCACAAAGACACCTTCATTATAGTGACACTTTCGGCTTCAGCCTCTCACCTGCTAATGAATCTGGTTTTGGTTGTATCCATAAAGTGGGAAATCCAAAATTCAAAGGCCTGCAGAGACTTCATATTATAGTGGAACTGACTTCATCCTCTCAGGGTCGTCTTGATGAATAACTAAAACATTAATAGCTAGGGGGGAAGCATGAATGGACTCAGCAAATGTTATGGTAATTACTGTACATAATGTGATCTCCTCTGAGGAAAGTTCCCATTTTGACATAAAGGAAGAGTGTCGTGGAGTCATACTCTATCTTGAACCAGCAATAGACAGGGATATAAACACTCTGCCTATTCGATGTTAAAACGTGTTGTCTGTTAACAAGACCAAATTTCAAGACACCCACCAGTGTTTCCCAAGTAAAATATATTTTTATTTTTTTAAGATTTATTTTTGGGCTTTTTGTGCCTTTATTGTAGAGATAGGATAGTGGATAGAGTCGGAAATCAGGGGAAGAAGTCATTTAAGGATACCTTTCCCATAGAAAAGGACAGCTGTCATTAAAAGTAACACATGAACACCAAGATTCCTTCAAGTGTTTGTGTCGCCGTGTCGCCGTGTTGGCATGTTGGCTTGTCCCCACCGCCCCAACGCTGTAAACAAAGGGGAAACACTGCCCACCCCAGTAGATGGAGTCTCCATTCCAGTATCAAGCAGTAGAAAAGTATTAAGATGCAGTCTATTTACTTGCAACTTTTAAAATCATCACATTTTTTGGTTCAGATGGTCTCTCCTTATGTGTGCCACACACACACACACACACACACACACACACACACACACACAACTTACTTAACTACACAGAGTGACCTTTTGATTCTTCTTTTGATTTATTTTTATGATTATTTACTTCATGAAAAACTCACTTTTAACATGTGTGTTGTTTGTTAATGACAAACATGTAGAGCCCACTTCAGTTTGGCAGCACATGATGCAACAATATTTACAGCAGGCATAGTCCTATTTTCACATGGTTTATAGATCCTATTACAAAGAATTTACAATGCTATTCAATATACAAATTAATACATTTTTTAAACATATTTAAGTATTTCTTAAAGACACGCTGATTTTGTATATTATAGTATCATGCATATGAATATGAAGATGTGGGTTTTTAAGCATCCTATAACTTCCATTTCTTTCTAACTCAATGTGATTAAATGTTTTGTCTTCAACGAGTGCTAATTTCCCCTGACACACTGGAAGTATTTTTGATTTTGATAAGTATGTAATATAACACTGTACATATCTCAGATGTTGAATGAGCACATAAATGTTAAATGTAACCACGTTTGCAATCTCAATATTACGGTTAGAAAGGCATGATGACAATATTTAGCAATACAAATGGTAAAAAAAAAAAGCGACATGTGGCAAATGTTTGACAATTTACAAACTATTGATTTAAATTGTACTACCTCATTTTTTCTGGAAAACTGATTTTAAAACTGAAGGTATGCCAGCTGCCCATGACACAATATGTCAAAAACAATTCATAGTGCAAGCAGTAGTTTAGATGACTCTGCACCAATAAGAACTTTTCTGCCTGTTGTATAAACAACCACAGCTACACACAGAAAATCAGACACACAGTCCTGACAAGTATCTAAAAATCTGTCTTCACACCTTATGTTCCATCCAGAGCAGCACAAAAGATCACAATACACCATTTTAAAAACAAGAACAATTACATTGCAGCTAGGTTAAGCACTCGCATCTTACCTCAACTGAGACTTTCAATCATCCAAGATGTACCAGCAGACCTCGAGGATCCAACTTTCAAACATGTTCATGTATAGATCTGCTTTTTGTCCTTTCAAATCCACATTAAAATCCAGCTGTGTCCACACGGCTGCTTCTACACCCAGCATATCTCTCCTGCTGTCAGAGCTGCATCACAGTGTCTCCTATCTCCTCGTTCAGATGGCCCTCTATCATCCTAAAGCCCTTTGTCTATCTGAGCCATATACACAACTGCTGCGCGCTCTGCCTGCGCTGCTCCCTGTGTCTGAGTTGTTTGTCTATATGGCCACTAGACTTCCTTCAATTCTTTCCCAACTTAGTTTTCCTGCCTGTGTTGCTTGGTTTCCCTGGACTGAGCTAAATATAGGGACCACACAAGGTAAGGTGGAAAAGAGCAGAGCAGGAAATGGATCACAATATGCGTGTGCGCACGTTTGTGTTTGTTTTCTGTGTGTCTTCCTGTCTCAAAATCCCGCCAGCATTCACGATAACGACGTCCAGTAGATGCACTGCAAAATGTGTCGGTGCAAATTTAGCGCCAGAGTTTGTGTGGTAACTTTCTTTCTACATTTTGAGATTTAGAGTCTTCCAAAGCCGATAAACGAATAGGGTGGAGTCGGTGTGCGTGTTGTGTGTGAACACATTGTTGCTCTATGCTTGTGCGAAAGGGTCAGCCCATCCCATATTCCACTCTAATGACGTTGTCCACATTGTTTTGTCTCTCTGGGCTTCTAAAAATGTCTGCCTCAACAAAAACACTGACTGCACATCCTGCTGCCTGGCTGGACAAAAAGAATTGATCTCCAGCTTTTGTCTCACACACATTTTCTCACTGTAGTTGCCTGTATGGCTACTACAATGAGGACAAAGGCATTTCTGAGGTCTAAGGGGGGTTTGATGTCCGTAATCATATAACAGATCCAACTATGTGGAACTACACTCACATGCACATATTTAAATTGAAAAGGTGATTTCCTTTTATCACTTGCTTATAAACTGATCTTACAGAAATATGTGAAATGATCAAGACTTTTTCAACTCTACATGGTTGCATGCAAGTTGTTTAAATTCATGTGTTGACAGTGTCACTGAGTGGGGCTGGGGTTAGGGCCTTTGTGACCACATGAACTAGCTAGACATTCTGATGATGACAAACTGTAAAATATATAAAGTTCACTTCAAATTGCATGCCTACTGTAAGTAAACATTCAGTTGAAAATGTGCCCATTCATTGTGTATTGCTGCAAGCATCTGATTCGCTGCTCAGAGCATGCTGGGATATGAAGCAACGCAATACCAAGCTGCCTGCACCACTTTTTTAACATTTTCTCTCCCAAATCCAAATCCAAATTATCCATACAAAGAAAACTACAAGATACTGTCATAAAATATATCTCATGGGGTGCTCACTTTGAAAAGACTCTCAAATTTAAAGAGCCCATATTATGCCCTTTTTAGGGTTCATATATTTAATCTATGTACCTACTAAAGTATGTTTACAATAACTAAAGTTCTAAAAAAGTGTCTGTTTTCATGTACTGCCGCTCCATGCACCGGCTCGCTTCTGACTCTCTCTAAGGCTCTGAAGTGCCCACGTTCAGAGTCCCCACGTGTGCCAAGTCTGATCTGATTGGTCGGCCTGTCGACTCTGCCGTAATTGGTCACTCGCTCAGCCACTCTGGCTCAGAGGGCCGGGGAGCAAAAACATTAGCACCTTAGCACTACTGTGCTACTGCAGGCTACGGCATATCGTGGGCGTGCTACAGAAGTTAACGGGCGTGCAACATGAGCTGCTGGGCTTGCCTCAACGAGCCAATGGGCTTAGATTAGTGATATCACACTGACAAGACGTCACACTGTCAAATTTTTATTGAGGGGGGCTAGAACCGAGCGTTACATGCAGCTAATGCTACAGCTAACAGGAGGACATAGGAGAAGCCGCGTTTCCGCGTTTTGAATTTTTGCAAATAGATGTGCCTAAACATGCACAGGACACTTGGAAAACACACTAAAGAGCATATAAAACCAGAAAAAGCATAATATGGGACCTTTAAGACGAGTTACCAGCAGAGGTGGGCAGGGCAACTTCTAATTGTCTAATTGGTTGCTTTTAGTGGCCACACAGAGTGAGGTAGCGTCCAGGAGCGATGGATGCGTCACAAAAAAACAGAACTTTTTTTTATCCAGGGTCGTGACTACAGGTGCCCCAAGTGTACGGGTAAATCATCTGTGAAACATAATGAAATGTTTGCCCTGCGTACTTATTATTACCCAAACTCTGATGGATGCTCATAATCTAACCAAGTGGAAGGAAACATACCATATTGTGTCATTCCTCCATAACATAAAATTACAATGCAAAAACAAATGGTAAATGGACTTGAGCTTGTATAGCTCTTTTCTAGTCTTTTGACTACTCAGAGCGCTTTTACACCACATGTCACACCTACACATTCACACGCTGAAGTCTAAAGTGACCATCAGAAGTAGGTAATCCCATTCATACACATCTCCACATGCACATGCTGAGAGGAAGCAGCAGAGGAAACTTGGGCTTAAGTGTCTTGCCCAACGACACATCGGTCATGTGACTGCAGGAGCTGGGGATTGAGAGACTACTGATTCTTACTTGAGCCACTTCTGAGGCTCAACTTGCTAAGATAGGGTGGAGACACAAATCTTAGCAAGTTATATTTGTCGTTTTTTTTATCAAAAATATCTGACTACACTCAGTATAAGAAACATTCACCTGACAAGTCCAAGTAAACATGAGGACTGAATTGCTTTTCTTTAATGGTTTTATTTTTTAAAAAGGGGTAAAGATCTTATTTGTGGACTTGTCAGGTGCACTTGGCTTTTCAGATAGTTTTGACTAGAAATGAGATGAAATCCACTTGTTTAGAAATTAGTTTTTATAGTGTAGGCATGTTAGTCAATTCCATAACATAAGCTTTCTTCCAACCAAAGCCATGGTTTTATTTAAAACTCTGTTTTTTTATGGTTTGTTCATAACTCAGCGTTGTTTCCAGGTTCCAATGAAGCATTTTCTGAGACATTATGTGCCTCCACATGGTAATGTGGTAAGAGGTTGTGTCATTCCACGACTTCCTCTCTGAGTTCAGGTTGCCATAAAGTATCCAGCTTAAGTTAATAAAAGCTGAAAAAAACCCAATAAAAAAAGACAGTTGTTTTCTTGTAAACCCCTCTTTGATTCCTAAGGCTGATCAAGTTTCAAGTTTCCTCTGACTACACAGCCAGCAGACACTCAGTCCTTTTACCACGCAGAGTACACCAGGAATCAAATTGAGCACTGAGTGCAGCAGGAATGTACCAGGCTGGATGTGGACAGTCAACAGCAAGTAGTTAAGCTTTATTGCGTTTTACATGAGAACATACCGGCAAGAAAAGTGATTGAGAAGGTCACTATGATAGCAATAGCAGCTTGTCAGCAGCTGCAGCAGCTGCGGCCCTCGCTCAGTGTCAACACTGGCTGTGTTCAGCTGCAGAGCTACTGTGCATTACTGGTGTGTTGGCATCACAAACACTTCAATACAACATTATAGCCATCTACAAAATGCCATTTCACAACATTGCCTTAACAGAGTTCCGCTGTCATTACACTTTTGTAGTTACACATGGCATTCGCACGGTGTAATATGAGTGTACTTCACATTGCGTTATTGTGTTGCAGAAGCACAAGAGGCACGGCATGTAAACACACAGCAGGAGCCTCATATAGCCTACACACACACACACACACACACTGAAGCATGCACACGCACTCCACGTCCCCCCCCCCGTTACGCTTCTGTTAATATCTCTGAATGTGGATCAGGGACAGAACCAATTCGGCCCACCATTCCACCTCTGTGTGTTAAACATGGCAGACACGGTGTAACAGGCTTAAATATCCTGCCTCGAACTGTCAATCTGTAAGAACTTGCATTAGAGAAGGGATTCTCCCAAATTCAAGTTTTACATGTGTGAGTGAATTGTTATACAGTCAGTGTAGACAACTGGAAACATGTTATTAAAGTATAAGTGTTCTTCGGTTGACTGATAAAATTGATGACATCTAAATGATGAATGGACTTGAGCTTGTATAGCCCTTTTCTAATGGATTCTGAGATTGAACATTTATTTATTTATTCATTTATTTATTGACATTTTTGTTTTCTTGGACAGGACAGCTGAACACACACAGGAAATGTTGGGAGGAGAGAGTAAATGATACATTAACTTGAGCTTATATAGTGCTTTTCTAGTCTTCTGACTACTCAAAATTATTTTACACTGCAGGTCACACCTACCCAGTCACACACTGATGGTAGAGGTTGCTGTTTAAAGTGACCATCAGAAGTAATCCCATTCATACACTGCAGACGAAGCACTTTGAGGTTAAGTGTCTTGCCGAAGGACGCATTGGTCATGTTGCTGCAGGAGCGAACCCCCGACCTTCCATTTGAGAGATGACCAACTCTACCAACTGAGCCACAGCCCCGCTAGCTAACATTAAGGTCATTTGAGTTGTTCTATATTTTTTCCGATTTGGTCTCTGTCAAAAAGACATCAGGGTCTTAACCTGCTCAATTTCCAAATCAGCCACCAATTCACCTTTTGTTCTTCATTATTACTACATGTAACTTCAGTCCCCAGTGTCCCCCAAATGCATTCACTTCTTGTCACCTTTGATACTGTTGTAGGGGGGAAACAATAATTAACCTACATTAGTCCGCTTAACTTTTTTCATTTGGCTCTTCTATGACCCTTTACCTTTGTTCGTTGAGATATAATATTTACTCTGAGGTAAACTCAACCTGATACAATTCAATGATGTAAGGAGGATTGACCCTGGTCACGTACTCACATCCACAAACAACACACAAATATCACTGTTTGTGTGGAACCTTGATTCTACTGGTTATCATTTGATTCAGTTCTGCTTATTTATTTATTCAGGATTAGATGTTCAAAAGGTATATTCCAGAGTTTAAAAGGCTTAAACTTTGATAAACTCTCCATTAGAGACTGAATGACATGAAGCACTGGAAGAACGAGACTGAAAATGGAACTTGAAAAAAAATGCCTCTTTCCCTGACAAGTGAGATCAGATGTCTGTATACCTTACTTGAGCTTTGATGAGTTGCACAGTAATCTGCCAGGTTGCAGTTTTTGCTTAAATGCCAAATGCACAGTGACCAAGTTATACTAAGAGCACAGCTAGGTCACTGGTTTGTTTGGAAGTGTAACGACAAAATACACCAAGAATTGATTTAAAATATCAAAATGACCACACATTAACAGGCTGTTTATCTAACACTTAATATAAACAGAATAAACAGAACAAAATATATATTGATTTCTGACATGGAAATTAACTACCACCACACACACCTACGCATGCTGTAAATCATAGCTGAGCACGTTTGAGTTTTGCAGGTTAAAGTGGATATAAAGTTAATAAGGCACTTACCTTGCTATGATCCAACATTCCTGCCAGCTGACCTCCTCTGGGCAGATCATGATCCCATTCTATCAAAACCCATCAGAGAAGTCCATGTCTGTCAAAAACCTTGTTGCAATTCTGCAAGTTGACTCTATCATAACTCTCCTCCAAAAGCTCCGTCCCCCTTTTCACTCACACCGTCTATAAATAGATTCTGCGTTTACTGGAAACAAAGGTTGGTGTGCAGGACAGCTCCGCAAATATTACTGGGTAGACTTGATACAGATAGAGGCCGAGGGGAGGAGCAGACTGAGAGAGAAGGACCGAATCTAATCCAGATGGACAATAAGTGTGTGCTACTGCAACTAGGTAGTGTCCTCTGTGAATACCTCCCAGTTTCTCCAGAGTCTTTTCAACAATGTGATAAAAATATAAAAATATCATATAATAACGACTTGGTGTGGTTTGTCGTCTTCCATACTGGGGGGAGGGTGGAGCAGTTTTTCAGACTATGTTGATGTTTTTTGGTCTTGTCCATTTCTTAAACCTTTCTGGAAGTAATTGGGACAGTTAATGGCTCTGGACAGAACATTTGATTTCACCTTCACCTCTCTATAGTATGGAGACATTATTGAAGGTCTAACTAAAAAGGAAACCACGAAACTCACCATAAACATCATAAACTCTATCCACCGTAAAGAGAAAATGACTTTCACGCTGCGACTTCAAAAGGAGAAGGAAGATGAATGAATGAATACTGGAAAAAAAGGAATTGCTGCAAACACAAAGACTCTTAAAATCTATTTCTGTATGTCAGAATGTATCTGTATACATTCTGTACTGTACCTGTCTATTCTGTTTTCGTCTGTTTTTAGTTTTCAATGATAATACTTGATGAAATGAATGAATAATGAATGATAAAACATCGTAGCTTCATCTACTTTGGTTCAACTCCTACCTTCATAACAGACGCCAGTGTGTTAGCTTTAAGGGAAACTTATCAAATTACCTGACTGTCGAGAAGGGTGTGCCACAAGGCTCATCCCTGGGACCACTCCTTTTCTCCATCTTCATTAACGATCTCCCCAAAATTTGCTCAGACTGTCAAATATATTTATATGCTGACGACACCGTAATCTATACAGCCAATGCTAATAGATCCTCAATTGAAAGATCATTACAAAGTGAGTTGGCCCTTGTTCAAAACTGGTTTACAACCAACAAACTATCACTAAACAAAAATAAATCATGTTGTATGTTGCTTGGTACTAGACAAGGCCTTGGAGAAACTCCAGATCTGACCATTTCTTTTAATGATGGATCATCCCTTGAACGTGTCTCCTCTTTTAAATACCTGGGTCTCTGGATTGATCCCGCTCTGTCTTTTAAACAACATATTGAATCCATTACAAACAAATTATGTCGCAACCTAGGTATTCTATATCTCTCTATAAATTGCTTTACTTTACAGATGAGGAAAATAATTGTTATGCAATTGTTATTACCAATACTGGATTATGGCGACATTGTTTATCAGAATACATTTGAAACACATCTTCAACCTCTTAATGTTATTTACAATAGCCTCTGTAGATTTGTTTTAAGGTGTCCCTACCGAACTCATCACTGCTCCATGTACGAAACTTTGAACTGGTTACCCCTGAATGCAAGAAGACATTACCTTTGGCTCCAATGTATTTTCAAATGTATCCACTTCAATTTTCCCTCTTATTTAAAACAACATTTAACACCACACAATTCCTCATATTCTTGAAGACATACTCAGCAGCCTTTTTTTCTTGTTCACTGCTACCTTTTCTCACAAAACCATGTTGCTGCTTCTAATGGTAATGTCTTCTTACCCCTCTAATATCTTGATTGCATATGTCATTATGTGCATCTACCTCTGATGACATTGTGTGGGTGCTGTGGCTTTGCAGGAGGGATACGTGGGCGGATGGGTGTTTGAGAACCTTTATGTTTATGTGTGTATTTTGTGCTTGACTGTCTGTATCACACTGTACTGTTGTGTTTTTGTTTTTGTGTTGGACCCCCTCGAAAACGAGATGGTTCATCTCAAGGGGCAATCCATCAGATAAACAGAATTTCTCACATTAGTTCAATGTCCATATAACAAAAAGTAAAGTATAAGAAAAAATGACTTGCTGAAACTCGAGTAAATTAGAAAATGAAGAAGCTTTAATGACTTGACATTTTGAGATTATCTCAAATTATTATTTGAGATTTTAACTCAACACCCATTTGCAAAACTCCACCAGTTGTCTGTTTCAACAATAACAAATAAGATATTTTCTGCAAAAAGTTTAACTGTCACTAGTTTGATAAAAAATGAGTGTGAGAACATTTCTTTTATGGTGACTGCCACTGATTGGTTATAAAACTCTGATTTAGAAACCAATGGGTGACCTTTATGTACAGTCTACTTGTACTGGGGTGGCTGTGGGTCAGTGGTAGGGTCACTCAACTGGAAGGTTTGGGGTTCAATCCCCAGCTCCTGCAGCCACATGTCTAATGTGTCCTTTGGAAGTCATTTATTCCCAAGTAGCTCCCACTGCTTGGTCAGTTGGGTATGAATGTGTATGAATTGGATTAATACTGATGTTACAGATGTTTACATCACTACTTTACATAGCATCCTACTGTATGAATGTGTGTGAATGGGTGGGTGTGACCTGCGGTGTAAAAGCGCTTTGTAGTCAGAAGTCAAAGGACGATACAAGCTCAAGTCCATTTAGCATATACTGTATTTCGGTGTTTTAAACAGTCTATGCCCCCAACGTAACAGAGATCCCAGTTCATTCCTTAGACTGTGATGTCATTTTAGCCTCTTGGTTTCAAACTGATGTGAAAAACAAAAAATATGTTTTAGTCAATAGTTTGTTGAACTTAATGCAGTGTCCAGATGAGGAAAAGAGACCTCTTCTAAGTGGATTAAGTGGATTCTTACCACTGGTGTGAAAGTGCGTAAGCGTTTGCAATGCGGCAAGCTATCATCAACAGGCAATTGGCTCAATCATCTTTTGTTGTCTCATATCAAAGATTGCGGCATTACTTTAAGAGGCTTCCAGGAATGTTTTTCAGTGAGATGTGTTGCTGTGTTTTTGGGTCTTTGGCTTATAAAAAGTCACTGTCAGTGTAAACAGAAACACTGGGCACAAGGAAGACACACTGGCACCTTTGAAAGGTTTTTATAAAGTTCATACATAACACATAATAGAGACATTTAAAGAAAAAAACACAACTACAGATGATGTTGCTATAGCTACAGCAAAGAAAAGTCCTCTTATGGGTATTGTGGTTGGGATGGCTCTCCATTATTTGTGATATACATTGGTACTGTCTCATTGCAACACTACTGTCTTTGTTGTATTCTTATTGATTCAATAACATAAAGGCACACTTATATTCACTCTAGTGAAAAAAGAGCAACAAAGCTGGGAGTCATTTCTGTTGGAAGGAGCACAATAATTGTATCATGCCTCAAGCTTCAATAGTTAAAAAAAAAAAAACTCTCACAAATACATTTTCAATTTTAAAGACTTACTCTTAAAGCTCCTGTGAGAAACCTTTGATTTGTGTGGATTTTGGTGACCTCTAATGTCTTTGCTGATTTTATGCTGTACATGTGTAAGTGATCTTTTTCTTTAACATTAAAATGTATCACTTATCAGTAATCTTTATGGGGAATCTGTAAAATAAAAAGGCCACTGCTGTGTGCTGTTAATCACTTCATCTGACACCTACCCTATGACAGCTGTTTCAGTCAGTAAACATAACTTTATAGAAATGATCAATCTTTATGCTGATTGTCTCGTTTGCTTTTGAAGCTCATAAAAAAGCATCAGTGTTAATTTCAGTCTGTTTAATAACCAGTTAATCACTCCTCACAGGAGCTTTAAATAAATGTCTGTTAGGTCAGTATCTCTGATGTAATGAGACAACAAAATATGATTGAGCCTATTGTTCACTGATAAAAGTCTGAAGCATTTGCAAAATTCTTTGATATAATAAACTGGGGGTGGAGCCTTTTAGAGTTGTAGCTGCTACAATTCTTATTTTCCCAACTTTCAGATAATACTTGTTGCATTGCAGCTGGATAATCAAGGCCAAATCAAATGATTGAATTGGCAATTCACATTCCCAGGACAAATTAGAAGCAGCCAATAAAGAGCAGGTATTCTCTGCTAAGTTGAAAGTAAATGATTAGTATGACTAAATGGACAAGACAAGATCAGTGACTGCAGATGCTGGTTGAAGAAGAAGAGCACTTTATCTGTTACTTCTACTGCTGCATAAGAATACTTTTATTTGGAATTAACCTCACTTCGACGCACAAATGGCCCAAAAATACAGATCTGAAATGTAAATAAATGATTTAGATCGGAGTCATGCCACAGAGATGCTGGGACGTGCTCCAAAAATAAATCTTCATTTCACACCTATATCACCATGGATCACTGATTCCCAAACACTTTCTCCAGGTCCTCCTTTTCACCGATTAAGCTAACTAGCTATTAAGCTAACTAGCTAACACACATTTCACAAGACAGAACGGAGAACAATATGCAGATATTAAAACATTTCATTTAAAGTTAAGATCTTTAAAATCACTACTTTAAACTTGCAGTCAAAACAATAATTCAGTTTCACCAAATAACTTGTTTCTAGTTTTTAGCTTCAAAGGCAACACTTACATCACTGCAAGAACATTTTACATGTCAACTTTTTGTTGGTCTCTCCTAATCAATCCGGCTATATCTGTTTCTCATCGCAGCCAACAGATTGCAGGTGAATCCTTGAGCAATAATTATTTTCTAACTTGATCTCAAAAAATAAAATCAACTACTGCGGACTCCAAAAAAACTCTCTCAGGCTCCAAACTGAAGTTTGACTCAGTATTAGAGGAGATGTAACTCAGTTCAGAGGCTGTAACTCACTATCAAAATGAAGGTTTTGTTCCAATAAATCAGTCTCTGATCTTTGTGATGACAGTAATCGTAATTTGTTCAAGCAAGTGGTAAATAACAGAAAAAGGTGCTTCCATGTGCATCCATTTTCAGACAGAAAAAACAGACAAGCCAGCCAGTATAAATATCACAATCTGTGGTTTATTACCAAGGGGTTTAATGTACACTGTAATATGAATTCATAGAAAAAGCTATTTATTCATGTACAAATTACAAATACATCAGTTGTTTTCTCCACTCTTCTGTTTAAATGTACACAAGTCTCTTCTCTTCCATCGCTGTCCCATAGCAGCTTTGCAACCTGGCAAGACTTTGCAGTAAAACGCAGATAAGAGAAGTACGAAAAAATAAAAATTCATTTCAGTCATCTCAACACATGAAGAAAGAAGAGGCAAAGGAAATACCAGGAACCCAAAAGTCTTACAGTTCTTTCTATGAAACATGGACCTTGGCAAAGTTTGATTTCTGAGAAAACAAGTAGTATATGATTGCATTTTACCATAAAAAAACCAACAAGTAATCTCACATGAAAGCTTATTCCAAACACTTTATATTAACAACTTTCTTTAATACATCAGTATCTGTATGTGAATGACTTTGTGAAGCTGTGGTGTAGAAAAAAAAAAGTCCCTCAGATTAGACGGAGGGATGGCGATGGAGGAAGAAAGGGAGCAGACAGCCGGCCTCTTCACATAATTAAATATCCACAATCAGTCTGACTGGGTAGAAAATAACGACTGGATCACCCAGCACAAGTCCATAGGGTTTGTCGATACGTTAAATGAGCTAAACCTCCTCTTATGACACACACACACATAACTCCACTTAAAGACAAAATAAGAAAAAAGCAGACAGACAAAAACATATATTTTATACAATTCTGTGTTTCTATCCACCACATTGGCACCACATAGTAGATTAAGTTGAATCTTCATCTCAAGTAAATTACCGCTTGTTTCATTTAGTGTGTATCTTCTACAGTGCAGGATATATGGGCTTTGATTAAGTAAGTGTGTGTGTGTGTGTGTGTGTGTGTGTGTGTGTGTGTGTGTGCTTGTATTTCTGTACTTCTAAGGACAAAGTGTGTTCCCTCAGGGATAAATAGTAGAAAGCTCTGCCTTAAGAAGTTCTAGTTTCTCTATACTTGTTTGAGGCTATCTTTTAAAACGTACTATTATGATGAGGATGATGTCAAAGTTCTTGGTCTACTGCTTAAATCTACCATTCTTAAAAAAATTATTCTAAGATAAAATTCCATAATTAGATATGATTTTAATTGACTGATCAGGGACTCGCTTAAATGGGAGAACATGTTTAATTTATTATGAAAACACATCTACTTTGATAAGAAGCAATATTGTGGTTCCCATCCTGGAGCGAGTAGGTGGGGGCTCAGAGGAGAAAGGTTAGAGATGCTCTACACAACAGCTTGGTCAAAGGCCCGATGCTAACAGTGTTACTCCTGGATGCTGTCAATCGATTACATATTTTCATCCCGATTAATCGCTGAATTAAAATAGTTGCTCGTAATTAATCTAACTTCCTATTGCATGTTTGAAATTCCATAATTTCGCATTTCAAAACAGAATTTGGTATGCTTTTATTTTGTATGTTGTACTGTTCAGGGCTAATGATACTGTACTTCCTGTGTGGATTTAAAGCTGCTTTTATTTTGACAGAAAATAAGGAACTTCTGGTAGATGGATGGTTACAACATTAGCATACTTGTTATGGATCTCAAAGTAAGTGGAAACTGCTAAAGGGAAATGTTTGATGTCACAACGTGCACATTACTTTTAAATTGTGAACAGAGCCGTCTGGGAGTTTTGTCTAAAGTGAAATGAGTCACTCAAAGGTGCAGTGGTGATGATCTTTTCCATCACTGTGGCTACAGGGAGACACTGTGGTCAGTGCTGTGGCTTAGCTACAGTATGGTGTCTGCAGGGATAAAATAGCACGCAATCAGTGCAATCAAAAACAATTAATTATCACGCATCACGGTTAACGTGTTCATACTGAAACCACCAGTCCATTTTGTCTTCTTTAAGGAGGACGACTTCTTTAATTAAATGACCTGCGTAAGATATTAGTTATTGAACAATGCAAGTGAGTTAGTGCTTATTCACCCCCAAACCATGCGCTTTGTCTTATATAATCATTCTTTTACATCAAAAATGTTTCAAATGTGACATTTTGTTACTGTGCGCTTGAGAGTCTTACAAAAGGCAGCTTGTGTATTTTTGCTACCTTGACCCCTTTTAAAAAAACAAACAGATGTTGGCTATTTACTATTTGAACAATTGCAAGCAAAACTGAATCTGAAGGGAATAATTGATTGTTATATTTTGTAGTAGAAGGCAACTAACCAAACTGCTGTATGTAACAATTCGTTAGTAGACATTTTGACAGGATTCTTTAAAACTGATGTTTCCTAAATTCATAGATTTTAGAGCTGTGGGCCTACAGGGACCAAGATTTGGATTGGTCAGCACACAACTTTGGTCCCAAAATATTACTTTTGAAAATCTATGAAATTCATTGGATTACAATAATAAGGAACGTGATTATTTACCAGATGGTGAGTTTTGATATCTTTGGTCATCACTTTACTCGTACTTAACCAAGTTGCGGTTTTGAGTGATACATCTCAACAACTATTGGGATGGTTTGCATTAAAATGTGTTTTCATGCACTCCTGTTGTCTTGATGAATCTTAATACATTTGATCATCGGACTAGTCGTAGTTAGGAACAGTTTAGCCTTTCTCAACTCTTTGGTTCATCAGCCTTCAGTCCATTTAATTTAGTTGTTATGTATGATTAGGGCTAATTGGCAAGTACTAATATGCTAACTCAGAAAAGGGACATTATTCCTAGCGAAAAAGCTCTTGCCTTTTTAAACACATTTTTCTTACATGATTTGGCTCAATGTAGGAGTCTGGTAACAAGCTCTTACTCTACTCTTACATTCTACAACTATGGATCTATAGTGTCTTCTGTAATCGTTGCTCATTTAAGATAAGGAAAATTATAGGAAAATACTTTATTTCAATTTCGATCCAAGAGCAAAATAGCTGATTGGTAACATCCTCATCTCTGTGTAGGAGCAGCTGAGCAGAAAGACTCGCTTCCAGTCTTTCAGCTAAACTAGGCTAATCATTTCCTGGTTCTTGTTCTAATCAGAGCACAGGCATGAGGTCTTCCATCAAACAAATACATGGCCTATCCCAAAATTGGAACTATTAAAGAAACAACAAGTTACAATCTCTTTTTCTCCTCTTAATAGGGCCTAACAATTGGAAGTATGGTAAAAATATTTAGAAAGGTTTTATTTAAAAAAACTCCACTTTTTAAAGTCACTAAAATAAAGCATATAGAGGAACTGTAGAAAATTGTATTTTGTAGTTAAATCAGAATAAGGATGATGTTAGTTCAGAGGAAAGATTTGGGTAACGAGTACAAATAGATTTGTAACAAAGGTACCCTCCCTGATATTACATGATGACCACAAACTCTCCTCTCGATCGCCTCCAATGATCACCTGTGCAGTGATTTGGGATTTGGTTGATCTGATGGACACGGGGAGTTCCACATTAAGTGTTGTGAATTTGGCAGTGACTGAATGAAATCAATGAACGTCCTCACAAGTAAAGTAATACAAGCTTGTGTGTGTTGTTTTAGTGTCTCTTGTCGCCCCCTAGTGTCCGTCCTCTCTCACTGTCTGTGTGTTGATGATGGGCGTGTAGCTGCCTCCACGCAGTAGTTGGGTTTGTCAGAGGGAGTGAAGCCCAGCAGACACACGCACTGATAGGAGCCCACTGTGTTAATGCACTTTGCGTTTTTACACAAAGACATCCGATTGTTAAGTTCTGAACACTCGTTCACATCTGTGGACAGAAAAGAAAGACGTTACAAAACATATTTTAGAATTCAATTATTGTTTGTTTTTCTTTGTTTTCGTTGTGCATAACTGCCCTCTTACCAATGCAGGCCATGCGGGACAGGTCCAAGGTGTATCCATCGAAGCAGTCACAGGTGTAACCCTCCTGAACTCGGACACACCGACCGTTCTCACAGCCGTTCAGTATACCACACTCCTCTGCTTGCAAACCCTCAAATGCCCTGTATGGACCTGTGGCACGCACGCACACACACACACAAAAGAAAACACCATTTAAAATAAATAAACCAATAGGTAACGTATGATTCGTCGTATGATTATAAGAGGAAAAAAAATGTATACAGTAATATTATGATAATATTATTGTAGAGGAGGTTTTGAAACTGTAAGACACCCTGTCCCAACAGGGTACATACATATGTATAGATCCAGTGGTAGTGATATTTGCTGTCGGAAATGTAAAAGATGATTGTTGTTGGAGCGGCTGTGGCTCAGTGGTAGAGTCGGTCGCCTCTCAACTGGAAGCTCGGGTGTTTGATCCCCAGCTCCTGCAGCCACATGTCCGATGTGTCCTTGGGCAAGACACTTAACCCCAAATTGCTCCCGCTGCTTCGTCAGTGATGTGTGCATGTGTACCAATGGGATTAGCAACTTCTGATGGACACTTTACACAGCAGCCTCTGCCATCAGTGTGTGAATGGGTGTGAATGGGTAGATACTGATAATCTTGTTTGCTTTTGTAGGCCATAAAGAGGCATCAGTATCACTTGCAGCCTGTTTCATAACCGTGTAAAGAGTAGCTTTAAATGCAAAATAAATGAAAAAATAAAATGTTCATTAGAACTCCAGAACTTCTAGTTTATCATCACAAGTTTTCTTCACTGTTAAAGTAATCCTGAAAACACTGAACCCAGGACCTGTTACCAGCTAGTTTAAAAAAAAAAAAAAAAAAAGGTTTCCTGGAGTCCACATAATTAGTTGACTCCTTGTCAACACCAAACTAATTATATTCGCCAAGCATTGTGGACACTGTAGTGAGACTAATAGCAATATCAGTTCCTAAATGATATGAAGACTAAACCAATGGTTGTAACCCTCTCATATTGGCCTCTCATCAACAAACATTTTCATTGAATTTCTACATAGATTTGTCTCAATTTCCCTAAGGAGGGTTAAGAGTCTATTAATAGTGGGCTAACAAAGAGAAAAACTGATTATACTTCTAACCCTAGAGTTTTTAAAATGTTTCCCTCAGTGTCCAATGATTTTACATCTCTCCAACCCACCTAAAAACATATATCGTTTATGTTTTTACACTTTGAGCCATCAGGTTGGATGGTTTTCCTCTGAGCTTAGGATTCAGCTTCGGCTAGAATAACACTTTTTAAAGGTTCATATTCTAACATGTTGTTAGTTTTATTGTCACAAGGTGGCAGCATTGCATTGATGCAGCGATGTGAAGGAGAGCGCCTAAGCCATCAGTGAAGCTGAAGTTGAACATTTATAGGAGGAACCTCAGGGCTTCACTTCCAGATGTTTGTATAACAACCAGCTAAGTAGTTCAACTTATGAATATACAAACTGACTACAATAAATCATTCTTCCCTCAGCTGCTTCTATCTCATTGAAGTTAAACAAATGTCATGTTTGTATTTATATTTTATCATATAAAAGCCTTGGCATTTTTCTATTAAGCTCCACGAGCAGAAACTTGATAAAACTCAGAAACATATTGGAGATGCTTTTAAGAATTGGAGAGAAGTTAGAGCGCAGAAATGTTTTAAAGAGGACATATTATCCCCCTTTTCCACCTATTAAAACAATCCCCTGTGGTCTAAATGAAACATCTGTGCTGTGCTTTGGTCAAAATATAACATGAATCAAGCACCAGAGGAGGTTTGTGACCCTGTATAAACCAGCTCTCTGAGAACGCTCTGTTTTGGTGTGTGTGTCTCTTTAAATTCAATGACCCCCCCCCCCTGAGTTTTCCCCGTAGACATCAGTACTCTGTAGCGAGAATAAAAATGGATGACCTGCGCAAAAGTTTTGCTCCAGGCTGGGAGAGGAAGGGATTTTTTTTACCAGAATCCCACTGTGACATCACAAGTTCAGCAAATTTGAAACGGAGCAGTTTTCTCTGACAGCTCTTTATAATGTTTTGAATTTGGACTGCAGTACCCATTTTAAACGCTAGGTGTCAGTATTACATATTGCTCCTTTAAAGTTTGCCTGACTTTATTTTGATCTCTTGGCATCTTTAAAATCCTTTTGTCCTCTTTTCCAAAAACATTGAAGTCAAGTATAAAAAGAGTCCTGTGTTCAATGCTGTTTTTATGATCACATAAATGCTGTTTGAAATAGAAATACTCACGCTCCTCACTCTCATAAAAAGGCAGGGAGGCCTGCTGCTCAGATGATGGGGAATGGTCTGGGTTCACTTCATATTCATGGACCGGCCCGGCAACAAGGGCGTCACGACCGTACGGCCGCCGCCCGTCACCCAGAGGAAGGTTACACATGGACGCGTAGTCCTCTGTGACGGAGACAGACAGAAACAGAAGGCATAAATCACCGGATACCAAACATCTCAGCAATCAAATGCTGTACTTATATTATTACAAGAAGAAAAGGGGAAGAGGAAAGTGAAGAAGGAGATGATGAAGAAAGAGAAGGACAGGCAAAAAATTAGAAAAAGAAGAAGAAAGAAAAGAAGAAAAGGAATAGATGAAAAAGAAGGAAGAGCAGCAGCAAGGAGGGGAAGATGGGAAATAAGGAAGAAAAAAAACAGAAAAAGAAAAGAAGAGGAAGCACAGAAGAACAAAAGAGAAAGACAAGAAAAGGCAGGGGAATATAGACAAGAAAAAGAAGCAGAGGGAGAAGTAGAAACAGAAATAGAGAAAAAGTTAAAAATGATGAGGGAGAGGGAGACGAAGGAGAAGAAGAATGAGAAGGAGGAGGATAACGAGTGGCACTGATTCTAGAGTTTAAATATTTGCAGCCATGAGCATTGGTATCGCCAACCCACATCTCAGCAATACATCATTTGAGGTTTAATACATTTAGACATATAAAAGACAAACCCTTGGCATTGGGGAAATTCATTTTTCTACCAAGACTCTGAGGAATGAACTTCATTTACAATCAAAACTTCACTTCAGATTTTTCTCTCTGTTTACACATCTTATTGGCTGTTAAAAAACTCAACAGCTAGGTTGTTGGCACAAGTTCCTCAGTGCTCAACAACAGAATGTGTGACCCATGAACATGAGGCTCTATCTGAGCCAGCTCTAACACTGGCCTGAGAGAGGCGTGTGTGTGTGTGTGTGTGTTTGTGTAGTGTGTACCGGTGTTTCTGGGCGGACACAGGGCACAGTCCATGCCCCAGGCCTCTCCATAAAGACAGCAGCACTCAGTGTATGTGGTCTTCCTGTTGGGACCCAGCGGCCGTGTGCACGTCATGGTTTCTCTTGCTGTCTGCCAGCAGATACCCATGTAGTCTACCTGCTCCGACTCGTGTTGCTCTGCAAAGACACACACACACACACACACACACACACACACACACACACACACACACACACACACACACACACACACACACACACACACATTATCACCACTATTTGAATGGCTTTTGCTCTAGATGTAAAAATGTCTTCCACTAATCGGGCGATGGAGAGTTTGATCCCTACCACCTCCTGTACACACGTCAAATTGTCCTCTGGAAGGACACAACTACAAATTACCCTAAATGCTCAACTTTGGCCTTTAGTTTTTTTTAAAGCCGGTAGTAATTATTTGTGAACAAGATAAGTAAAGCGGGAGAAAACTCTGCTGCTCGCTTACAAAACAGCGACAAAAACGGCTCCTCCTTACTTTAACTCTCTGATCCAGGTCTACACTCCCTCCCGCCCACTACGCTCTGCCAATGAAAGGTGTCTGATCCAACCTTCACAACAGGGTCCTAAGTCTCTGACTAGACTCTTCTACTCTGTCGCCCCCCGGTGGTGGAATGAACTTCCAAACTCCATTGGATCTGCAGAGTCCCTCTGCACCTTTAAGAAAAAGCTAAAGACCCAGCTCTTTCATGAATACCTACTAACTTAATGATGATGGTTTCGATATCATTGATGATGATGATGGTAATGACGATGGTTTTTGTTTGATAACGATGACTTATAAGATGGTTTCTATACTGATTAGAGCTCTCAAGAACTGCCCTCAATGTTGTGCTTTGCCTCTGGTCACTTCCTGTCAGCACCTGTGTGTCCAATCAGACTCAAAGCTGATCGTTTGCTCTTACTGACATTGTTCCCTTTTTTCTAGATCCTTGCTTGTGTTGTTCTTACTCTCTGATGTACGTCGCTTTGGATAAAAGCGTCTGCTAAGTGAATTGTAGAATTGTAGAACTGTAGAAAAGTAAAGGGGATATCATGAAATGCTTACACAAGGTTGGTTAGCAAAGCAAATCAGAAATCCATAGAAACAGTGTTATTAAATTGGGGCGGCAGCAGCTTGGTCTGAAGGGACTTGGGTTTAGAAACCCGAGGGTCGCTGGTTCAAGTCCCGGAACAGACCAAGTCTGGGAATTGGTCTGGTACTGTAGCTGAAGAGGTGCCAGGTCACTTCCTGAGAACTTCTGAAGTGCCCCTAAGCAAAGGTACCCCCACACAGGCGCACTCACTGTGGCCAGTGCACGTCCATAGGATCCTGTCTGTGCATGTGTGTGTAATTTAGCCTATGTGTGTCTGTTACATGTATAACAACAGAGTGTAATATTGAATTTCTCATCACGGGATTAATAGAGTACATCTTCATCTTCACCTTTGAAACAAAGGCCTTTGACAAAAGTAGCCAACAGCAGTCTCCTCTGGACTGTAAGATTAGATGTATATGTAACATTTTATGGAAGTTATGATTCAATTGAGCGGTGTGCTTCTTTCCTGGTGGAATTACAAACAATCAGACTCCTTGCTCCAACCAGTGGAGTCGCCCCCTTCTGGCCATTAGAAAGGCCATTCTATTTGACTTCACTTTTCAGCCTGGGAGGCTACATCTGCTCTATTTATACAGTCAATGGTTAAAGCTCTCTGCCTGGGATTAAGAGAAAGTCTGTCTTACCTGCCACCTCAGGGCTGAAGACACAGCGGTTACTGTTTGGGTCCAGCACCATGGGATGTGTACAGAAACACATATATGAGCCATCTGTGTTCATACACTGTCCACCAACGCACACAGACTCATCTAGACATTCATCGATGTCTGCAGAAAAAGAAAAGTAAACAAAGACATCAGAGGACTTTCTTTATGCAAGCTGCACTTCCGGTACACAACCTATCACCATGGACCAATCATGTCTGCACACACACACACACACACACACACACACACACACACACACACACACACACACACACACACAAATGATTTACAAAGAGCTCTAAATAAAGCTTCAGCTGAATAAAACAAAAAACCATCGCCATCCAGTCCAGCGTTCTCATTCTGCTCCGTTTGCTTTTCTTAAATCAGCTGTAGCACACCATGAAATATGAATCAGTACTTGTTTTCATTTTAATTGAAAATACTTTCTAAAAGATTAGTTTGAGTCAGCTTCTCCTCCTGCACTTCTGATCATCATCATACTGGGCTACATTTGATTAAAAAAAATATGCAAGATTCTATCATTTAGCTTTTTTTTAAGCTTTGGAGGCTTTTGTTAAGTACAACTGCATTTTGTTAACTTTCTTCATCTTTTCTCATTCATTTGCACGGATAAAGCTCAGAAGCCTCAGGCTAGTTCTGCGGGTTCTCTCTGACTCGACAGGCCAGACCGAAATGGGCTGAATTTCAAAGAAATGAGCCGGGAGCCAAACCTGCGCCGGGCTTCATTCCCCTCACTGCTGTCTTCTTTTGAGAAATAAAATATTTATTAACAAAAGTCAAAATGTTCACTTCAGTTAATATACCATCACTTCACTTAAGTTGCCCTGTGCATGATCATTAGGTCCATTTAGAAGTAAAGTTATCACTAATAAGACACTGTAATTACATTTCAAGGGAGGATGTTTAGTGGTTTGTTAAAGTCTATTATAAAAGAATCCCTTTGCAGGTGTTAAGTTACAAAAACAAGCTGTCTGTCTGAACACTGCTGCTAGCTTTAGCAGAGAGCACACACTGCTGCAGTATTTTACACTTCTGTTTCTCCATCATAGCTCACTCGCACTCGTACACCTAAAACATAAACACTACTAAGGTAAATTCTGTAAGTCAACTAGTGCTCACACAAGGCAGGTCGCTTTATTTGTAGGATTTCTCTTAAAAACAAACCCTTTCAGGAGATGACTAGAGCAGAACTTTTGAGTCATGAGTAAAACAATCGAGGACTGATTCAATGTTTTGTCCACTTTCATCTTTCGAGAGCTTTTGAGATAATTTCACGGTCTTTATTTTTAACATACAAAGTTTTTAGACCCACAGACTCTGCGATGACTTTAAATTAAAATGTAGAGAACGGAAGATTAACAAAGTTAATCTGAAATCAAAATTCACATTGTAGTTTCATTCATTAGAAAAATACATCTCTGTTTTCCTCACTTTTTTGACAATAAAATCAAATGTTTTCATTTGAATAATTTCATTTGAAATATTTTCATCTTAGGGTCCTCCATGTACCACAGATTTCAGTCATTAACCCTGAAATAATCTACAGTAGAAACTTAACCAAAGAAACGTGTAGAGGCTGCAGTAACACTTTAAATGTGGTTATTATAACGATATTTAATATTTATGTGCATTCTAATTGGTTCAGGTTATCTTTCCGTGTACATCCTGACCTTTGCACTCCAGTTTGGCGGGGTCGTAGTCCTGTCCTGTCTTGCAGTAACACTCGTAGCTGCCCACAGTATCCAGACAGAAGCCTCCTTTACACACCTCCTGGCCAAACAGTGTGCATTCATCTGCATCTGTAAACACAAGCAGCGAGACGGCAGCACATGTTACACAGAGTTAAGTATAAAAGCGCATGTTGGGTAACTGTGACATTTACATAGATTTATCTAATTGTCAGCTAATATAGATGTAGCATAAAAAAGATGGCCAGAAGGAAAAAGTATAATTATCATAGTAAGCTTTGTAAATCACTTATTTGGATTTCTTTAGGGCAAAGTGTAGAAAACAATGATACTGTTAGTTGTATATGTGAGTGCATAAACATCAATATTGAAAAAGGTTCAAACATTCTTGGTTTTAAATGTGCACAAAGACACAGGAGCAAAACTAGGATGCTAAATGTGTCAAATATTAAGAAAGGAATTGAAGTTTAAAAACAGCCGTTTCAAACTTTGACATCATACCTTTACTTTTAGACCACTAAAGTCTGTACTGTCCATGATTTACAGCCATAAAGTGTTCTTCTATTACACTCTATGGATTCAGATGCAGGATCTATTCATGATGTCCAGTCATGTATTAATACCTCTGTCTTACCTTTGTAACTGTCAGATGTGGGTACACCATACAGCAGGTCTTCAGTTGGGATAAAACCTCTTCCTGATGGACACATCTGATTGAACTGGTCTGAAGAGAAAAAAGAGAAGGTGTTGGGCATTAAGTATGTATAGTTCTTCAACGCTGTTCTTGATAAAGGCCATGAGAAAATGTTCAAATAAGAGAAATGTGTATAGTAGAGACACTGAGGGGGTCAAACTGTTATTATTCAGGGCACTCATTTATTAATAGTGTTTCAGCAGAGATGTGAAGTATAGCATTTATCATTTTGTACTTGAGATGTATGTCATTATAAGCACAGCTCTGAAAATGCTTCAAATGACCGCCTGAACTACTGACTCCCGGATCTGACTTGTAGATTGCTCTCTTTTAATGCAAGTGTTTTGTAAATTGTACTTTGTCTCACTTTGTGTCTCTTGTCTGTAACTTTGTATTTTTGCTGTTGACTGTCTCGGCCAGGTCTCCCTTGAAAAAAAAAGGTTCTTAATATCAATGGGACCAACCTGGTTAAATAAAGGTTAAACTATTACAATGGGGAAGCTACAACAAGAGAAAACTAGTATGTGCACATGTGCAGGCAAAATGCATACAGGGGCAGGACAAGAAGTGTACTAACTGTAGAAAAAAGGAACAAGGGTTGAGGATGATCTTGTCGATCAAAACATTGCCCTTTCTCAGTCATTTTGCTCCTTGGGAGCTGAACGGACAGCAGTGTAACTATAAATAAAAATGATAATCACGGAGCCCTCAGTCCTGTCTCACTTTGCCTCCTTCTCCTCTAGCTTACCCGTGCCATTGACAGGACAGGGATAGACTTCGCAGTTGTCCCCCCAGCCGGCTCCCAGCGTGCAGCAGCACTCCTGCAGGGTGACATGGCTGGTCAGCACACTCTCACACAGGTTTTCATCATTCAGATGATAGTAGCACTCCTTACGCTCCACTGAAGATGCTGAAATATGGAGGGAGGAAGACACAGAGAGAAGAATGAACACAGTTGGGTGGGCGAGGTTCAGAGGGGAGATACATGTGTTCAGCTCAGAACATGTCACTCTTATCAACTCGAGGGAAATTTACAGACATTAACATGAAGAACCTAAAATCATTTTGAAGTTTATCATCTGTATAAATTCACACACTTGTGTAGATAAATATAATGAAATCACTCGTACATCTCGACTCTTCAGGTTCTTTGTTAATTTCTATAATAGTTGAAGGTAGGTCACCTGTGGGAACGGGCTCACACTTGGCGATCATGACGTTATATTCCTGTCCGCTGGGACACATGCACAGGAAGGAACCATCCACGTTTACACACTGAGCTTCTCCGCACACACTGCTCAGCAGCTCACACTCATTTACATCTGTGGAGAAAGAAAAGAAGAATGTTATTTTGAATTAGGCTGCTTATTAGGCTCTCAAATGGGGAGTGGTACTCTTAAATCTGGGGGTGATATTTTTTTTTACATTTTTGGGTTCATGTACAAAAATGTAGGAATGAATGAACTTTGCCATAAAAGGTACCCTCATATACCATTAGCCATCATGAGAAATGTAGTAAATTCCTTGTACATCATTCATTATATTCAATATGTCTTTTGATGTGTCATTTCTTGTAATTGAAAATTGGCATAGAAAAAGAACATATAGAATTTGATATGAAGTGATTCAAAACATCTTAAAAGTCATATTTCAGGAATTTCATTTTTATATTTAGGACCCCCACTTTGGAAAAACACTGATCTAGTCAGCAGCCACAAAAAAAGCCTTCCATGGCAACACGGTAACCATTCAAGACAATTAGACCATTTAGATTATGGACACTAAGAGGACTGATTTTGAGCCAATAGGCTTCCATTTTTATTTTAAAAAAACTGGGTCAGGTGACGGTAAGGCTTGGTGCAGAGATGCACCATTTTCTTAGGTAAGTGGGCCCTCAGTTCATACACACAAATGTGTGTGTAATGAGTGTGCAACAACACAATTTATCCACTTTTACTGAAACGTAGGAATGTGTGTAAAGATAAGCACATCTCTGACCACGCTAACACACAGAGTGTAGTGGTAGCATAGTGACAAACAGAAAGTATCAGAAGTGTCACAGCATGCATAACATCCATGTATGTTCCAGGTTTCCTTCAGTCATAAACAATCAATTACTGTAGTGACAGAACAGACAAGTTGCCTTATTGGTGTCAGAACCAGAAGACAGCAGTTACGGGCATTTGAAATGTTGAACCATGGTTCATCTGGTCTTACTCAAGGATATGGTAAACCACAGAGCGCTCTGATATGTTTGGTGAGAGCCAGTTATTAGTCCAGTGGTCCAGGGGTAATAATGGATTTGAAGTGTCTAAAAATGTAAATTCTGGTTGGCGTTTTTTGTTTTGGATTTTGAAAATTTCAAAAAAATCAGAGAATTGACAAAGACCAAGTACTTTGAGTTTTCAGTTGTATCTTTCATCACAAGAAGTACACTGATGTACACAAGTCCAGTCTAGTGAGGTGTGTCGTTACCATACATTGTTAATTGGAGTTGTTTCTGAACACATATGACCCAAAGTGTGCACGAACATGTTGAAAACATGTTACCTTACATTACATGTGAATGGCTGGTCTACCAGGTTCTGTGTGACTTTGACGTTTGTTTGCTTTGTATCATAAAGTGTGAAATATGAGCAACAGGTTGGCATGCTAAGTAGATAAGTAAGACTGAGCGAGCTGAATAATGTCCGTTGTTAAACAAGTGATACTAATTACAATGAATATGAGTAATTCATCTCCCCCTCAAGGTTTGAAATTCCATATTTTTTATCAGTGTTTTAAAGGAGATGTTCACACATCTCACTCGCTCATGAAGAAAGAAACTCTGATACACACGTTACACACATAAACACATGACAGAGGTTCAGAGACACTGAAACGTTGTGATTTTCTCTAATAAATTTGTGATTTTTCTTAATTTACTTACTAACTTAATGAAAGTTTCAATATAATCTCCCAGTTTAGTAGAATGCAAAGCACAGGGGTAGGGGAGGAGTTTTATTCAAAGTTAATAGTTTTACAGGCATGATGGTAAACCGCAGGAAAAGAAGACAAGATAAAAGGAAGAGGAGGGAGGAAAGCAGAGATATTTGGCTGATAAGAGGAGAGGAATAGATGGAGGGGAAGGAAGACGGAGAGACGACACACATTCTGAATGGTTAGCGGTTCACCACCACTGCTGGTTTTCAAGGATTGTGTGCGTGTGTGTGTGTGTGTGTGTGTGTGTGTGTGTGTGTGTGTGTGTGTGTGTGTGTGTGTGTGTGTGTGTGTGTGTGTGTGTGTGCGTGCGTGCGTGTGTGTGTGTGTGTGTATGTAAGTGAGTCCATCTGTGTTCGCCACAGTACAGTGATGGTTTGGCAGTGAAGAGGAGGCAGCTGGCTGGACTAAACTTGGGTGGGACCCAGCACCACTGCCAAAGGACAGATGGGAAGTGTGTGTAATTGTGTAAAAAAGGACACGGTGTGTTGAGGTGTATGGGTCGTTTTGGTACTGTATTTATGCATGTGCGTGTGTATTTTGGTGGAGTTGGTCGGTGGGAAAGTGTTTGTGGGGGAAGCTTTCTATCAAGGTTAGCCGGGGGAAGTCTGCTCTGACGTTCCTTCCTGCAGTAGGAAATTGGACTAGATGGGATCTGCGGGGGCTCATTTAGTCTGGGGAAAAAAAACACCAGCACCATCCAACTCATACATATTCTAAACCAAACCTAAAGGAAACCAACAATGTTTAACATTAGCTCCATGTAGATGAAAGGTCCACAATGCTTGACAATGTTGCTTTAAAGGGTTATCTTAGCGATACCAAAAGGTAACAGAAGGGGTTACGCGCTTACATTTCCAATAATGGTCAGGCCCTTCATTTACCTCAACAGATGAACCAGAAGACTAGAAAATTCCAGATTGTCTGAAGAAAATGTGTGTGTCCACATCTGTTGAAAGGTAAGAAGCTTTGGTGCATTTCAGTGTTAGGTAAAGCTCAAGCCGAGGTTCTCAAAGGAAATAAGGTTGTTCTTATAGGTGAAGCTCTATGACAAACTGGAGGGGCAGAATCATAGGGAAGTGAAGGTAAGCATTGCTCTGTTTGTCCCTATCCTTCTTTCTGCATCTCCCTCTATCCCTTTTTTCAAACCAAAAAGTGCAGTGTCGGCAGATGGCTTTTTAACATGAGTCTGGTTCTCCTCGAGGTTTCTGCCTCTCTTAAATGAAGTTTTACCTTGCCACTGTAACTTTGCTAACTGTTGTTTAGTGCTCATGGATTAATGTTGGGTGTTTGCAAGTAAAGTAAAGGAAGGTTTATTTATACAGCACTTTTCACAGATAGAGGTCACAAAGTGCTTTACATCAACAAAAAACAACAAAAACAGGAACAAAGGAGTACTTCATGGACCGACAAATCCTGCTCTGACCAGAAACCAATTGGCACAGTAAAGCATAGATCAACAGGTAGATTGGGTGGACCTGATTACCCATAGGCCTGTCTAAACATCAACATTTTTAGCTTTTTAAAAGACTCAACAGAGTCAAGCCGTTTTCACATATGCACTCCAGATAATATCTAGATATTTAGAGGAGGACTTCTCCGGAGATTCTCTTGACCTAGTCGTTCACATATGCTCCTCACAGCGGGGGACTTTCCCTGTCAGGGGCGCGGTGGATTTCCTGAGGTAAGACGTGATGTAAATAAACAACGTGGAAGTAGCAGCAGTAGCAACAGAGTCCGCTACACGACGTTATAATGAGAATATTTGTCTTTATATCAATGCTATGTGTAATCCAATGGAATGACAACATCCACAACAGAGAGGAGAACAACATACTGACGAACAGAAAACAGAATGCAGACGTTTAATTACGTGCACAGAGATCGTAGTGGTCGCGTGCAGACACTTTAGACAGTCACTGTTTATAAACATCATTCTCTTCTTATTGGCTCAAGTTGAAAATCTCCGGAGTATATTCTGCCGTGTTCAGACATCAGCTCACTCGGATATTCTTTCGGATAAAATACTAGGGGTCTGGCCGGATAAACTCCGGGTAAAGTCTGCGGGAAAAATGTGTCTGTTTGTGTTCACACATAGCCTAAAGAACCTCCGGGTAGACTAATCTCTGGAGTTTTTCAGGAGATTTCTGTATGTGTGAAAACGGGATGAGATGATATATCAAAGAGTAAAGTCTTTTACCTGCTCTTTTTCTGAAGTGTCTTGACTTAACAGTTGTGAATTGGCTCTATACAAATAAAGATTGATTGAATGTGTCATTGTCTTATTATCTCTTCTGCAAGGTCTTCTACACAGAATTAATGGAAGGTTTTGGTTGGGCCATCCAAATTGTTAAAGTAAGGTATAAAAGAAACATTAAAAAGCACAGCAGGGTAACCCTCAAACCCTTGGAAGCAAGTGATTTGAAGTTGACATTTCATATGTTAATGCACAATCATGTACTAAATATAAAGTCTCTTTTTTGTCACAACCAATCGGATTAAGGATTTCAAATAGCTTAATGCTGATTCTGTGTCTTGGCAGGTGTTTAGGTGTTGCCATTTTTCCTGTGCATTGCAAAGCTCCACATACCTAACCTACTCTGATCTGTAACTCTCCCTTTAAGAAGCTGGAATAAATGAGTCGTGCTGCTGCTTTTAGTTGCCACAAAGTTTATACAAACTTTACAGCGGACATTGGTTTCCTTGAGGTCCAAGTCTGCAAAACCCAAACCACTTCCAGATGACTGAGGAGCCTTTTTTTGGGCACAAACTCCTCACTTTTATTAGCACCAACACATACCAGCAAGCAGACACTTTACCTGAGTCTGAAGAGAACTCTCGAGTTTCTAATAACTATGGGACATCAGGGAGGCCGTTACAAGCTCTGTACCACAAGTCCACTTACCCACACAACCTCGGCCATCCTGGGACTCCTGGTAGCCCTGGTCACAGAGGCATTGGAAAGAGCCCAGTCTGTTCTCACAGAAGCCGTGAGGGCCACACAGAGTCTCATTAAGTCCACACTCATCAATATCTGGAGGGGGAAACGACAAGATCAGGAAATGACAAATAATACATTGAACTTTAATGATGTGTTCAGCCTTTTCAAACATAACTGCATTGTTAACAATGTCATTGCAAAACGCTGATGCATCTGCAAATCAAATTATCGTCATTTTTTTGCACATTGAAATAGGCATGCCCACACTCTCAGTAAAACACACAATTTGTCCTGTGTTTTCCTTTATTTCCTTCCAGACAGATTAAGGAAGTGACATGAAGGGTGAAAATTGAATGCAGTGGATTAAACAGAATACTGACAGCTTGTGCAAATACAGCAGATTGTGCAAAAATGTTTTAAATAAGTCATGCATTAGCTGCTTTGATAAAGGTAGACATTCTGCACACACACAGACACAGACACACACACACAGACACAGACACACACACACACACAAACACACACACACACACACACACACACACACACACACACACACACTCACACACACACACACACACACACACACACACACACACACACACACACACACACACACAGTTGGGACAGAACCCCCTGCATAAATCACGAGGCAGAGAGCAACAAATATCCCTCCTTGTCTAGACAGCCAGCTCAAAGGCTTCTGTCTGTTTCTTTTCTCTTAATTTTTTCCTTCCTTCCTCTTCTGCACTTTTCTGTTTTTGGTAATGTTTTCAAACTCTTCAGCTTTTTCTTTTTCTAAATGCTGTGCATGTGTTGTCAAATTGGAGAAGAACTATTTTCCTACATTGCACATGTTGTCTCCATTTGCATATTTTCTTCAGTCCCAATGTGGTGATCTCACAGGGCAACAAAAACAAACTAAACTAAACAAGATGAGAGGCTACATTTCCACTGGGAAGTGGCCTTTACCTTGAACAGCGCTCTTCTGACCACTCAAAGCTGCTTTTACACTACCTGTCACATTCACCCATTCACACCACATTCACAAACTGATGGCAGAGGCTGCTACATAAAAGTGCCCAGCTGCTCATTAGCACTGATCCATTCATGCAATTGAGCACATCGACATGTGGCTGCAGGAGCAGGGGATCAAACCCCTAACCTTCCGGTTAAGAGAGGACTGACTATACCACTGAACCACAGCTGCCCAGAAGAGAGACACGGTAGGATAGGAAATAACAGAATTCAAAAAAGGAAAGTAAAATGATTGGATTGAATAGACTAAAATAAAAAATACACAGACCAAGAACACATAGTGCAATTACAATGATGCGTCAGGAATTCCCCACACAGCTGATGTGTTTGTACTGTATGACAAGATCATCATTATAAATGTGTGTCTTAAGTTTCAGGTCACAATACAAAATAAATAATTAAAAAAATATGTTTTCCTACTCGTTCCTACTCAAAACTCAAAAATGTTTTATTCTCTTCTAAAAAGTCATAACAGAGGCAAAGGGAAAAGCGAGTCATTTGAGGTGCTTCATCATTGAGATAACAGTGCTGCTTCATTTGAGTTTGTTGTAACATTTAATTATTGAGACGACACTGTTTGTTTTCAGAACGTGATGTCATTTAGAAAATATGCATATTTTTCAGCATGCAGTATTTATATGTTGAGATAACAGAACACATTCTTAGGATGTCATTTCATTATGATAACAAGACACATTCTCAGTTATCACTCTTTTTTGAGGAGATGTTTACGAAGAAGAAATATTAATTTACAACATTTATCACTACATACAGTAAGTAAAGGGTAATGCTATTGACATGTTAAAAAAATAGTGCACTTTTTCTGGTTTGGATTTTGCTATTATGGAGATAATGATACATTTTTTTAGTTTGTCGGTTGGTTTCATAGTCTTCTGAACAATAGAAATAGTTAGAGCCACAGGTTGGATTCAAACCGGGCCGCCCGCTTTGGAGGACTTTAGCCTCTATACATGGGGCACGCCGCGCACACAAACCACAAGGCCAGTGTCGTCCCCAGTAGCCATATTTTAAGGAGATTTTTGCTTCTTGGTTAGGAACCAAAATGCCTGCAGCTGTGAATAACTCAACAGTATAAAAATATTTGCGGTCTCTCAAATATACGAGAGATGTTTCATGTTTTCATGACACTTTTTGAAAATGAATTGTTCCCTCCTCATTATCCAGAGGAAGAGTTGACATGATGTATATGATAGAAAAGTAGTCAAGAAATAGTGCTTCTTTCACAGCACTGTGGAGCATTAGATGAAAATGGATATCTTTATATGCTTAACAGTATGTGTGTATGTGTGTATGTGTGCATGTGTGCGTGTGTGTGTGTGTGTGGGGGGGGTGTCTTTTTTTATTGTAGTAGCATCTTACCATCACAGGAGGGCGTGTCGAGGCTGGCGGTGAATCCAATCAAACACACACACAGATAGGATCCCTCTGTGTTGTGACACATGCCGTGGGGGGAACAGAGCTCTTGTTCATCCAAACACTCGTCAACATCTGGGAGGACAGAGACAGAAACACGTGTGTAACACTTGAAACTCTTAATCTGGGATCAGAAATGTCTGGTGTTGAAAGGATGCGACCCGGCTCCAGCTCCCTACCACTGCAGCTGGTGCCGTTGATCTGTCTGTATCCAGAGGGGCAGGTACAGGTGTAAGAGCCAACGTTGTTTACACACTCCCCTACAGCCGCACAGGGCCGGGCTTCTTCTACACACTCATCCACATCTGGAACACACACGCACACACACGTCAGTCCAGTCAGAGGAAGGCATTTAGGTAAAACAGACAAAATTAAAAGTCAAATTTGAAATGTGAATTTCTAAATGTGAAAAATATGATTAATGACAAACAGAATTTAGTATCTCTAAAAAAAATAAATGTATACATGGGTATTTTGGAGCTTGATCATACATTAAAAACATGTTGGTTCATCACTGAGTGCAAACTGTTCATTAGTGGGTTTTTTGAGGGGGTTGTCAGGAAAACAGGGTTTATAATTATATCAACATAAATCGTCCAGTTTTTATCTTTCAAGTGACACCATGTATGAAAAACCACTGGTTCAATAAATTGTTCTAAAGCATGACAATTCACCATTTGATGGAAAGCTTCATCAATCAATCAATCAATCAATCAATTTTTATTTGTATAGCGTCAACTCATAACAAGTGTTATCTCGAGACACTTTACAAGAAGCAGGTAAAAGACCTTACTCTTTGTTATGTTACATAAAGCAGGTAAAAGACCTTACTCTTTGTTATGTTACAAAAAGCAGGTAAAAGACCTTACTCTTTGTTATGTTACAAAAAGCAGGTAAAAGACCTTACTCATTGTTATGTTACAAAAAGCAGGTAAAAGACCTTACTCATTGTTATGTTACAAAGATCCGGCCTATCCATCATGAGCACTTTAGCAAAGCAGCAAAAGTTACAGTGGTAAGAAAAAACTGCCTTATTAAAAGGCAGAAATCTTTGACTGGATCCCCGGCTCATGACGAAACAGTCTTCACAGGACTAGACTGCACCGGGCTTGGAAAGGGATAGGGGGAGAGATGGGATAAGATGGTTTATGGACAAGCAGTTGGAAAATGGAAATACTATTTGAAATGCAAACAAAAAAGACAAATTCAATGTTTTGGAAGTTTGAAGGCAAAGCAGCAAAAAGCAGCAAAAAAGGTTTAAAGTCAAAGCATGAAGTCAAATATATCATACCATCACAGTTGTCTCCTGCTGGTGACACTCTGAATCCTGGCCCACAGTGACAGATAAAAGAGCCCTCAGTATTCTGGCAGTGGCCTCTAGTACACACGCTCTGGTTCTGGCACTCATCTATATCTGAAACAACGCAATAAAACAACTACATCACACACAAAGCAGGCGTGTGTCTGACTGTCATTGTACTCTTTAAACAGTAGACAAACAACGGGCTGAATACACTAAATAGCTCTCAAGGTTAATTGCTTTAAGGAGCATTTGTAAACAATAATAAACACGCTGCTTGTACAACACTGACTGAGACGTCTCCTCACGGCCTGTGATTTATCACAGTGTTGAGAGCTGATCTCATTAATGCTGGAGGGCTCAACATTCAGGTAAACACGGGCACTGTAATCGGAGTGGCAGTAATTGGTCGTTGTAATATTGATAAATAATGGCAGCATTGAGTGGCATGTAATAATTAAAATTTGACTTGGTTTCCGTAGCAACAAAATGAACTGATTAGTAAGTGTTGTTTTCCCTTATTTGTTGATCGAGAGCCAAGATGGCATTGGCTCCACTGTAGCTCTCTGTAGTCTCGTTTGTTGTGTGAGGCCTGACGATGTATAACCAAGGGAATGATCACGCTTCCGTGTAACAAGCAAAAACAAAGAAGTCCATTCATGACAACCCTGCCAAGACCTAATGCATGTTTATGAGGCAACAAGTCCTTTTTAATGGCACTTGATGTCTGAAGTTATTACACAGTTTTTATTTATAGGCATACATTCATTCTGACTATGAGTGACACTGATTACTAATTAATCTAATTAATCTAACTAATTACTATAGCTGTAATTCTGAATCGAACTGTAGTTATACTATAGGTACTGTGTCTGTCCCCCGGCCCAAACGCGTTTTTATAAGTCATCCAAACGGCGTGAATCATCAGAATCTGATTAGAATCAAAACTACGAATACGATTTTGCTACAAGATCGGAGGATTCACTGCGGACTTTTGAACATTAGGTCCTTAGCATCCAAGTCTCTTTTAGTGAATGATCTGATATCAGATCAGCACATTGATTTACTTTTTTTGACTGAAACCTGGCTGTGTCGAGATGAATATGTTAGTTTGAATGAATCCACTCCTCCCAGTCATTTTAATACTCATATACCTCGAGACACCGGACGAGGTGGTGGAGTAGCAGCTATTTTTAATTCCAGTCTTTTAGTTAACCCTCGACCAAAGCTGAATTTTTCTTCTTTTGAAAGCCTTGTTCTTAGTCTTCCACATCCAGTCTCAAGAACCTTTCAGCCAGTTCTAGTTGCTGTAGTTTACCGCCCTCCTGGCCCATATTCTGAGTTTTTATCTGAGTTTGCAGAATTTTTATCAGACTTAGTCCTTAGCAGTGATAGAATAATTGTTGTAGGTGACTTCAATATCCATGTGGATGTTGAAAATGATAGCCTGAGCACAGCTTTCATGTCACTATTAGACTCTATTGGTTTCACCCAGGGTGTAAACGAACCTACTCATCATTTTAACCACACCCTGGATCTTGTTTTAGCTTATGGAATTGAAATCCATAACCTTACAGTTTTCCTAGAAAATCCTCTTCTATCAGACCATTTTTTTATTACATTTGATTTTGTCCTACTAGAATTACCTCTGCCTGGAAGAGGTGTGCTTTCTAGAAGTTTGTCGGATAGTGCTGTGGCTAGATTTAAGGAAGCTATTTCAGCTGTTTTTGATTCAGTACCATGTTTCAACACAGTTGGAAACTCTTACGATAGCTTTAGTCCCTCTCAGCTAGATCAGTTTGTTGATAGTGCAGTGGATTCACTGAGAGTTACTCTGGATTTGATTGCTCCCCTGAAACAGAAGGTTGTCAAGCGGCGGAGAGTGGCTCCATGGTTCAACTCAGAAACCCGTACTCTGAAACAATCGTCACGGAATTTTGAAAGAATATGGCGTTCGACCAAAACGGTAGAATCTCGTTTTTTCTGGCAGGATAGTCATAGAAGATATATGAAGGCTCTACGTCACGCCCGAGCTGCCTACTACTCCTCTCTAATCGAGGAAAACAAAGGCAATCCTAGATACCTTTTCAGCACTGTAGCCAGGCTGACAGAGAGTCATGGCTCCATTGAGCCTTGTATTCCTCTAGCCCTCAGCAGTAATGACTTCCTGAGCTTTTTCAACAACAAAGTTCTAGACATCAGAGACAAAATTGGTAACCTCCTGCCCTTACCTGGTGCAGATACGTCTGTTACGGCAGAGACAGTTCCAGGACCAGATATTAGTCTCGACTGTTTTTCTCCAATCGACCTTTCAGAGCTACATTCCATTTTTTCTGCATCGAAACCGTCAACCTGTATTTTGGACCCAATCCCAACCAAGCTGTTTAAGGAAGTCTTTCCCTTAGTTAGCAACTCCATATTAGATATGATCAATATGTCTTTACTGGCAGGCTATGTACCACAGACATTTAAAGTAGCGGTAATCAAACCTCTACTTAAAAAGCCTACTCTGGACTCAGGAACTCTGGCTAACTACAGACCTATATCCAACCTTCCTTTTATCTCGAAGATCCTGGAGAAGGTGGTAGCTAAACAGCTGTGTGACTTTCTCCATGACAACAGTTTATTTGAAGAGTTCCAGTCAGGATTTAGAGTCCACCATAGCACTGAGACTGCACTAGTTAGAGTTACAAACGATCTACTTCTAGCCTCAGACAGGGGACTTCTGTCTGTGCTCGTCTTGTTAGATCTTAGTGCTGCTTTTGACACCATTGACCATCGGATCCTGTTGTACAGACTGGAGCATTTGCTTGGAATTACAGGGACTGCTTTAAGTTGGTTTGAATCCTACTTATCAGACCGATCTCAGTTTGTACATGTTAATGATGAGTCCTCTATGCACACTAAAGTTTGCCATGGAGTCCCACAAGGTTCAGTGCTTGGACCAATTCTTTTTACATTATATATGCTTCCTCTGGGAAATATTATGAGGAAACACTCCATACAGTTTCATTGTTATGCAGATGATACTCAGCTTTATGTATCAATGAAGCCCAATGGTACCAGTCAGTTATGTCAGCTAGAAACGTGCCTTAAGGACGTTAGGACCTGGATGACCAGAAATGTTTTGCTACTTAACTCAGACAAGACTGAAGTTATTGTGCTAGGCCCTAAGAACCTCAGAGAGACTTTTTCTAGTGATGTGACTGTCCTTAATGACATCAGCCTGGCATCTAGCACCACTGTTAGGAATCTAGGAGTTATTTTTGATCAAGATATGTCTTTTAGCTCTCACATCAGTCAAGTTTCAAGAACAGCCTACTTTCACCTTCGTAATATATCCAAGATCAGGAATATCCTGTCGCAAAGTGATGCAGAAAAACTAGTTCATGCATTTGTTACCTCCAGACTGGATTATTGTAACTCTCTTTTGTCAGGGTGCTCTGGCAAATCTCTAAAGACTCTTCAACGGGTCCAGAATGCTGCAGCTCGTGTACTGACCAGAACCAGGAAATGGGACCACATTACTCCTGTCCTGGCTTCTCTGCACTGGCTCCCTATACAGTCTAGAATAGAATTCAAGATCCTTCTTCTCACCTACAAAGCTCTAAATGGCCAGGCACCATCTTATCTTAAGGAGCTACTAGTGCCGTACTGTCCCTTGAGAGCGTTGCGGTCCCGGAGTGCAGGCCTGCTGGTGGTACCTACAGTCTCCAAGTGTACTATGGGGGGTAAAGCCTTCAGTTATCGGGCTCCTCTCCTCTGGAACCGCCTTCCAGCCGGGGTCCGGGAGGCAGACACAGTCTGTATTTTTAAGATTAGACTTAAAACTTTCCTTTTTGATAAATCTTATAGTTAGGGCTGGTGCTGGTGTAGACCAGCTCTTAGTTATGCTGCTATAGGCTTAGACTACCGGGGGAACTGGCACCTTGAGCTCCTCTCTCTCTCTCTCTCTCTCTCTCTGCATATACAGTACATCATATTACTGCATGTATCTATCTATAAATCTCAGTCACTAACCACCTACTTTCCTGGGAGCTCTTGAGCTCCCCTAGGCTCCTCAAGATCATCGGTTGACGGCTTGCCAGAACAACCCCCACCCCACCACTACCCCCTCCCCACCGGATCGTGGGTTGGCGGCCTGCCAGAACAACCCCCCACACCCCCTCCCCTCCCCACCGGATTGCTGATGGACGGTCTACCTCCCCCCACCCCCTTGCTCTCTATCCCTCTTCCTGCATCTTATCCCATCTCTCCCCCTATCCCTTTCCAAGCCCGGCGCAGTCTAGGCCTGTGAAGACTGTTTCGTCATGAGCCGGGGATCCGGCCGAAGATTTCTGCCTTTTAATAAGGCAGTTTTTTCTTACCACTGTAACTTTTGCTGCTTTGCTAAAGTGCTCATGATGGATAGGTCGGATCTTTGTAACATAGCAATAAGTAAGGTCCTTTACCTGCTTTTTGTAACATAACAATGAGTAAGGTCTTTTACCTGCTCTTTTGTAATGTTAACAGACAATGAGTAAGGTATTTTACCTGCTTCTTGTAAAGTGTCTCGAGATAACACTTGTTATGAGTTGACGCTATACAAATAAAAGTTGATTGATAAAGTTGATTGATGGTTTACAGCAACAGCGCAAGATCACTCAAACACTTGATTAGTTTTTGGAAATCCATTTTTTTTTTTTTTAATTGTGAGAATAATACACCATAGATGAGAAAAATGTTAATACAAATACTTTGCCACTGCAATTAAGTAGAGTTTCAAATACTCTATCTGTACTTTGAAAAAAACTGATTTTAAACTCTAGTTTAACGAATGCCTCAAGTTTAACCTCCTTTTGATGCTCAAAAAGTAAAATGAAAACATAAAATTTACCAAAAGATCATTATACCCCTGCTTGTCATGAATATTCTTCAAACTGTTTTGTATTTCACAGTTATTTCTTGACTGAATAGTTAAGTGTAGTCCTCACAGAACGAGGTATCAAGGTACTGATTGGCTTTAGTACGTATTGTAACATGAGCATTTAACTTCTAACTGAGACACACACACACACACACACACACACACACACACACACACACACACACACACACACACACACACACACACACACACACACACACACACACACACACACACACAGGCACATGGTCTAGGAGATGTGACATGCCCTGTGCTTGGCAGTGTCATTCCAACATCTGTGAGCTGGGTTAAAAACGTCTTTAAAAGGACTCTGTTGCATGGCCTAATTATTTCCTCTCAGGACCACAACCAATCACTGCCACCCTGCTGTGGTTTGGCTCGCCCTGTATGGAGCGAAAGCTGTCCAAACCTCACAGCTAACCCTGTGTCACATGGGACACAGGAGCAGCAGACCACTGAAAGACGATAAATGGGCACACCTTTCATTTCCAGGAAAACGTTGGCTTAATATTGTGTGTTTTCTGGAACATTTCACTCGTTTCATTGCTTGATTGGTGTTGTATCTTATCCCGTATGGGATTGCTGGGCTGATTTCTCTACATATCGATGACTAGATATTACGCACTATGAATCTAGGATGTCATCTAACTGTTCCAAGAAAGATTCATTTAATTAAAAGTCCAAATAACTGAGATTAGAGACCGCTTTTATTTGAGGTACTACTAAAACAGTGACTGAGTTTCAAGTACGGTTTAGTGTCTGCTGTATTTCGGGGCAAAAGTTGAAGCATGTGTACAAGGGATGTATACTGTATGTTTTTGTGACAAAAAAATCTGCTTTTAGATGTAAACTAGCAGAAGGCGTGGCTTCGATGCGCAGTTGTTATCATTTGTGTTGTCTGCTTCACATTGAGAAGTTAAAATTCCCAATAAAAAGATCTAAGATGATTTAATTGTAGAAAGTATAAAACATTGAAGTAATCTCAGTGACATCATCCATTGGTTTGACTGTAAAAGTATTAAATATTCAGAGCATTTTTTTTTGGACCAGGCTGTTAACGTTTTTATTTTTGCCGTTAAAATGGGCATTATTGAATGGGTGTGTATGTGACTTCTGGAGCTTTAGGTGACAGCCTCAAGTGGACACTGGAGGAACTGCAGCTTTTTGCACTTCAGAATTGGCCTCCTTTCAAACTACTTTTACAATCAAATATGAATGTATGTATTTTAGGCTATCTTCCTGAAAAAGAAAAAAAAGAAAAATAGAAAATATGTCTGAAGTGTCTGTGATAGACATCGAAATATGGTTTGAGCAGAATTTATTTTTATAAAAGGGTCCCTTCATCAACCTAAGCACCTTAAAGATGACTTTTATTTTTACTTTACTCAAAGAAAAAAAAATCAAAACAGAGTTCTTCCTGGGTTTTCATTATTGATTGCTCTAATCTAAATGTCCAACTTGTTTACTTTCATTTCTTTATTGTCTTTGGTCATCAAATTTTTTAAAAATGTCTTTGTCAGACTTACCACTTCTAGATGATGAACGCTGCTTGTTTTTTGGCAAAAGGTTGTGGCATTCATTTACCTGAATATTCTTGCATTCATTCGTTTAAATTTAACAAAAAGCATGAGTGTTTCAGTAAAGTTGAGACGTACCTTCACACAGGTTTCCCTGTGCCAAGAAGCCATCAGGACAGAAGTGACAGTAGTAGCTGCCGGGCATGTTGTAGCAGAAACCATTGGGACACAGCGTATCATCTTCACACTCATTAATATCTTTAAAGAAAAAAATACAAAACAGGTCATGTATAATCCTATCACACATACGCTCTAACACATACTGTGGAACCCAATACATTTCAACCCTCAAAGCAAACGCAATTGTTGTTTCCTGCACTGTGCATTGGCATTCATCCTTTATAATCTAAGTTCTTTACCTCAATATTATAGCACAACTGAAGGGTTGTGCAGAAGGGTTCACAAGTCTATTAAATGTAGTAGGTTGACTTTGCACCACAGAGTAATGAGCATCTTTAAGAATTCCAAAATATGTCTGATCGCCTACTCCCATATTAACCTCTCAAAGAACTCATGATCTGATCAGTCATCCTCCACAGATTTTTATTGCAGCTCTGAGGAAATAACCATCAGGCCCATTTGCCCTCACAGCCCCAATTCAGTATCATTTCAGTGGGTGGGGAGAGCTGTGTTGAAATGGCAGGAAACCACGTAATGACAGGGTGCTTCATATTTATATCCCAATAAGTGGGATGAAGCAGGGAGGAGGGTGGTGCAGACGCTGGTAACAGTGTGGTCACCGGTTGTGTCCAAAATTCCACTGACTTATAATTCTATTAGTATGCACTTGTTAGTGTGCGGAGCTTATGTTTGACCAAGTGTTGACCAGTGCCAGAGGGTGTGGTTGTGCATAGCATGCATAGTGTCTTAAGATTGATGGTGCATTTTATTTAAACGTGAAATGTGCTCGTGTGTGTGTTGGTGCATTTCTAACACCCTTGACTGAATCATTCAATCTGTCCCTTCAGCAATCATGTTCAAAATGGCACAGTGTCTTGACCACCTAATTGTTCAGGAATGTGGATGATGACTCATCAGATTTTGTTCTCACTCGCAGTTTGTCAAACACAGTGGCATGGCTTATTTGTTACTGGTAATTTGACTGCACATGAGACCTTCACATGCTAAAATGATTTTACAGTCATATTTTGAAGCATATGGCTGCCGTGTGTGGAAAGGTGGGAGGAGGAACATCTTGGTTAGGCACCACTGTGGAATCAGAATTTCTATTTTATCAACACTCAGGTTATGTTGCAAAATAAAAGCCCTATTTGAATAATTCACTGGGGATGTACATGTCCAGATTCTTAGTGTTTTTGGTGACCACATACCCTCCCATGAAGAGCCCTCAGGAGGCTTATATTTCCCTGCAAATTCCAAGGTGAAGTTCTGTTTTTTGAAGTGATGCTGTATGAAGTAATTATCTATACTCAGCATATTAACCTGCAGTAGATTGTAGATGGCATGGCCTCTGTTTAAACAGGCTGGCAAAGAGGATGATGGGGAATATACTAACTACTGGTTAGAGTGAAGTGGTGTTGTACTTTATGTAACCACACTGAATGAATAAACCTGCATGCCTTGAACCCTTTCTATTTACAATAAGTCGATTTTATTTTGTAAAATAATATTAGGCAGTCTTTTTTTTGGTTCAGGACTCATTGCATCAGAATGTATTTCATAAAACGCCTAAAAATATGTTTGGCAGAATGCATGGTCACTTCTTACCTTCACAAGTGATTCCCCTTTCATCGAGGCGGAATCCCAGCTGACACACACACAGGTAACTCCCCTCTGTATTTGTACAGATACCGCCATTGCATGGCAGTTGCAAACACTCATCTTCATCTGGACACACACACACACACACACACACACACACCCCAGAACATCTGTTTAGACATCAGTAGCTGTAGATATACACACCCATATTTGTCATGTCAAAATAAAACCATTTGTCATACAGACAGTGCTGGTTGTCTGAAATGTTACTTTGGGGCAAAAAATACAATATTTTCAATTCGGGAACAAATTTCTTCCATTAAAATGTGCTGACTGAGAGCAAACACAAAGAAGTTTTTAAGCCCCCTAGAGTTTCAGCATTTGTGGGGGTTAAGTGAATGTGCACTACTCTCCCTCTGTGGCCAGGCAACTTTAAGCAGCATTAAAGGTAAATTATGCAAAACACACTTCACCATGTTTTTCTAACACTAATATGTGTCCCTATTCTGTCTACAAACCCCCCAATTAAGAGAAAAGTCCATCCTCTCCGTCTTCTGCCTGCTCCACTTTTCAGAAAATGTGTGCTCAAACAGGCCGTTTGGAGATTTTCCCTCCATGACATCACAAAGGGCAGTAACCCCTCCCCCAGGTGGGTGACACTCCCACAGCTAGGTGTTTGTTCTGCCCTCTGAGTCTGCCTTTAACTGAAAATTATTTGGCATGGTGCAAGAAAGCCCAAGCCACATCCCCTTCCAGAGAGGGGGCATGGTCAGATGCAGCTCATTTGCATTTAAAGCAATAGACACAGAAACAGCCTGTTCTGAGCAGGGCTGAAATAGAGGGGTTTATAAGGAATGATCAGAGTCGATTTTTAACAAGAAACTTCATAAACATGTTTTGGGGAGCTGAGTCTTATTTAAACTGGTTGAAAAGGAGAATAACATGTGACCTTAAAAGCCTAATGGCTGGGCTTGTTACCTGTACACAAACTTAAACTTTTAAACTTTGAATTTGCGGTCTAAATGATATTTATTTTAAACAACAGAATCCAGTGCAAGAGATTTAGCTTACATTGATGAACTGCTTGTCTAGAAGCTTAGTGTTCCTCACCAATTAATGAAATCATTTTCAAATCAATCATTTGTGTTAAATAAGCAAAAGCATTGAATATACAGGTTGATGTCCAGCAGGTAGGCAGTGGCAAAAAACACAGATTTCTGACAAGGTGATGAAGGTACGCTGGCAGATCTCCCCATACATCCTTACACTGTGCACTGCATACAAAGCTTGTTAAAAGTAAAGCCAACTTGCTGACATGAATATACACAAGATAACCTTTGACCAGTGGACTCCTCACCTACACAGGTGGTATTGGCGTCATCCAGGCGGTATCCTTCATAGCAGTGGCAGGTGTATCCCCCAGCTGTGTTGTAACAAATCCCCTGGCCACAAATATAAGGGTTGACCTGGCACTCATCCACCTCTGGGCCAGAGGAGAGAGAGAGAGAGAGAGAGAGAGAGAGAGAGAGAGAGAGAGAGAGAGAGAGAGAGAGAGATGGGGGTATTAATACAGCAGCAGGATGAGAACTAATAATGGGTCCTAAATTACTAAGGAGACCCAGACGGAAGCACAACATGCCGTTGCCACAAGTTAACTGCTGATATAAAAGTACCACAAGTTCCTGATGTTAACCACAAAGTAAGCTGACACAACTTACTGCAGGGAGGTTTATTACATTTATATTATTAGTATTTTTTTCTACATTTTAAATGATTCAAAAGATTGATGAATACATTTAACATTGAATTTCAACCCAACAAACCAGTTTCCACAGTATCTCAAAAAGAGTTCAATAACTCATATTTTCCTTTAGTCATTTTTAAATTAAACAGGTTCCAAGCTTTAATATTAAAACTCAATCCACCTTGAGATATACGTGCTCTTGTCCACTTCTGCTTCTGCTGTTTTACTCTTAGGACTTTGGAAGTCCCAAAACGGCATCCTGATCAAGTGCCTAAAGAACCTTGACCTTTGGATGAAGGAGCAGTGGGCTCCATTCAGGTATCTGAGCTCCTGAGTGCAACCAGCCTGAAACTTGAGGAAATCTCATGTTGTCAGTTTCTATCTGTGTTCTCATCCTTTCGGACACTACTCAAAGTTCGTTAGCATGTTTATACATCGCTCTTATGGTACGGGCTTTGCCTTCTGGCTGAGTTCCAACTATACTGCAAGGGTTAACAAGGTCGACATCAGGTCCCAAGGTAAACATTTGCATGTTTTTTTTATCTGTGTGACTTGTAAATACTCACTTTCAGAATTCAAGACACACAAAGAACAAAGTATTTGTTCAGTTCAAAATGTGTCGGCTGTAAGTCACCTCTTCTTCACTTCAATCAAACCCTCAGAATAGACAAGTATGGGCTGCTGCAAATAATACAAACATGTAAGAATGTTTTAGTCTTACCAGCTGATATGGTGGGAGCGATGTCCTGGCCGGCATTAGATGGAAGGATTTCCACCGGTGCAGGAGGAGAAGTCCTCTCAATGACCTCTAACAAATCAAAAAACACAAAGACATAGATTTAGTTTATTACATTTATTTGACTTACACATTTGTTCCAGTAAATATTGTACGATGATTCAATTTATCTCAAAGAATGCAGTTTACCATATTTAAGGTTGAAATAAACCACGCATTTTATGCATTTCCCCTAAAAACAATTTCTCAATGGCCAGCAAGATTTTGTGGCAATACCGTGAGTAAATAGATACCTTGCTCTATATACAGAAAAATACATTGTACCAAGACACAGCTGACAGCCAGTTGGCTGTATTGAGAACATGGGAAAAGGTTTAAGGAATTTATCAAATGCAATCTTGCTGATAATGGCATGTCAGAGAATGACTGGACTCCTTCAACTGCGAGGAAGGCAAAAAAAAATGAAAGTACGGAGGTCTTTTTAGAACATCAGACTAATGTTGTCAGCAGCAGATTCAGCTCTACTTTTAGCAGTCTGTGCTGCTCTTTGTCATTTTCTGCTGCAGTTTTTGAACTCTCAGCGATCCTTCAGGCATAATATAAGCATGCATCACTTTTTTCTCATACATTTAGGCAAAAATTTGGAGTTAGCTAATATTAGCATTATAACTTTAGCACAACTGCAAACTGTACATTAAAACTATAGTTCAACTACAGTAAAGCTGTGGTACACAAAGTGCCCTGAGTTCAACAAGCTGTGTTTCTAAGTCCTATTCTGTTACCACAGAGGTTAAAGGGTAGTGAAGCAGGCACCTGGATAGGCTGCCTCGATCCTGACAGTGGATACGCCCGGAGATAGCTGTGGCTGAATGGGTTCAACAACTGGCCTATCACTAACCACAGGAACTACCAGCTCCTTTAATGACAGGATACACACAATAATACAAAGGGACAAGGTCAACAACCATATGCATTTCTTTCAGTGGAAATGTCTCTATCAAAGCTTTGGACGCTGCTTCTGTCATGCAATACAGATGTTGTGCTGTGAAGCAGATTAGCATTCAGCTCGTATAGCAACTGACTGCAGTTTAAAAAGAAAAGAATGAACAGCTCAGTGAGCAAGCCATGAAGCAAAAAATAAATGCCACTTCTGCATTGACTTTCTTCTTTTTTTGGGGGGGTGGGGGGGTCAGTAAAGGACTTGGGTCTATTTTTGGTACACATACCAATACACATACACATAACAGATTTACACATTGACGCACTGCTCAGTGCTGACCAGCTCAAAGTCATGCAGCAATGTTGCTGACTTCATGCAAAGATGATTCTGCAACTCCTCAGCAAAAGTAATGTCTGAGCATGCAAGCTGCTTCTACATTGTTCACTCTTGAAAGTGCCCAACCTACCTGATCTGGTGCAGTTGTTGCTACTGACCCACGGAAAAAAGAAACAAACATTTGAAATACAAGGTTGTAAAATAATATACTGCATGTGACTATCTCTGATGTTTTATCATTTATATCAACATGGGAAGGCAATATAACAGTAACAACTATCTGGATAACTCATGATAACAGCAACTCAAACTAAGAAATAATCATGACCTCTCTGAGACAGTTTGAATATGAACATTACTTGGGGGAGGAGTTATCTATTGGATTGATTTTGCATAAGCTAAATTTGCTATTATACAGGCAACTGGTTTTATATCGACTTTTTAATATTGACTTCACCAAGGCAGGCCCACCCACAGAAATGCCTGGCCCCCTGAAAGGCCAAGTGAATGGGCCCTCCACAGATGTCATTAAATATTGTCATTACAAGTTGCATTAGCCTCCTGGATAACATTCACCTCCTCTGCCTGGCTCTGATCACCTTCTGGAGCTTACTGAAAAAGCTAACAAGATATTTTTGGGATCAAATGTCACCTTTCTCTCTGAAACTATACCCAGCCCGACATCACTGTCCTATCAATTAAGTTCAATGGGCTCGCCCACAACTATGTCCATAAAAAAAAAGTTCATACCCTTATAAGAAGAGGGGATAAACATTTTGAAACAGGCAACAATGAATTAAACATCTTTCTTTGTTGTGTTAATAAGTAATGGTGAGTATTTAGTTTTTAAAAAATGTATTAAGATTGCTTAGATTTAGGATGACCATGTTTTAATGAACCCTAACAGGCCCTCCATGTGCCTGAGCCCCAGAGAGCTCCCCCCACTTATCGGCAGCTTTGACTAAGGGAAGCGACACTGAAAGACAAAATTCAAAAAGTACAAGCAAAGGGTTATTTACACCTGTAAATGTGCTACAGAGCACAGGCTTCCCTGTGTGCTGGTGCTATATGTGCAATTATGGTTTTATTTGAGGAAGAATTGGCCCCTTTCTATGCAAATGAACCTCATTTCAAAAAGTGTCTAACTCACAAACGACAGCGCTAACAGCCACACACAGTTAGAATGAAAATGTTACTGTCTGCTCGGAGTAGGTGGTAAATGAGCAACAGTTTTCATTAGGGGTTTCACACACATCTTTCCACTGCTATTCCACCTCTGTATGATAAAAGAAAATATATAAACTAAGTCTTTAAGGATTAGAGTGGGAAATGTTTGCTTTTAACGCATGATCACACCAGAGAGTAATACAGATAAGTTCATCGGGAATCTTTTTGAGGATGTATACTGTATACTTCATGACACTATAAAAGAAAAGTATCTTAATTGAGACATATCATAGGTTTCCTAGCTACCTAGCATGCTAAATTAAAGTTGGAAAGGCCAGTTAGCACATTGGCTCGTCAGAGCAGTTCATTCTGCAACCATACTCTATCTGCTCATGTTTTCAGCTTACAGGTTTATTAGACATCATAACAGGACAGTTTGCAAAAGTAAAAAAAAAATGTATCTACAAGTTAAAGTGATCACAAGAAAAGCCCCTCCTTCTCTGGTCATCCATAAACATTAAATGAAAACCTAACAAAACGTGATTATAATAAATCTCCGCTATGTGGAACCCACAATGCACTAACTCCCAACCTTTGTTTGAACGATGCATTTGAATTTTATTATCCACAGAGTCGTTTTGTGTTGTTAACAGTTCATAAATATTTGAAACTACATAAAAAATACTCCTCACTTCCTCCAACTAAGCATGGTTCCGGTGTCAAAATGCCAGTCTTCACGCTGCCAGCCGTCACATTGCTATCTGGTCGTCTCCAAACACTAATCAACTTGGGGAAGTGGATTTCTTTTCCGACTGTTTTATGTTCTGTCCTGTCTGCCTGGAAAAGTCTGGCTGTACTCCTTTGCTCCAGAGGACCTCAGCGGTAATTTGGACCAGAGGTCTTGCTTTGGCTAAAATGTTACAAAGTCTCTCCTTCCCTTTGTGGCTACCAAGCATGTCCCAAATAACAACCGGGGGGGAGGTGAAGCTCTTCTCCCTCTCTCAGCCATGTTTGTCTCTCCCTGTCTTTGCCTCCTCTAAAAGGCAGTGTGTTGGGCCATGTTTGAAAGGCGTGAGGTGAAACAAAGCACTCCAGTATTCTCCACAAGCAAATACCACGTATGACTCTGTTGATTTGATGTCTGTAACAGCAGCGAGAGATGCATCAATTGCAATTTCTTTGGTCAAATCTGCGTTCCAATTTTTTTTTCATAGCCCCTGGAAACCTGACTTGAAATATTAAAATCCGTATGTGAAAATTGAGGGTTTCATTAAGCATCCACAAAACTCTGAGTGAAAATAAACATTCACAACTATGACAAAAAAAAACTCTTTCTCGTGGAGACTTACCTGGTATGATCTCTTCTGGTTTCCCAAAAGCCTCCACTGGTCTCTCTGGTGTTGGCAGGGGCTGGGGAGGAGGTGGCAGGTCAATGGGCTCCTGGTAAACGGGGACTTGCTTATGGACAGGTGGATTTGGTAGAACTGTGTAGCCCATTCCACCAGGACAGATCTCTTTGAACTTAGCTACATGACAAAACACAAGTGAATATCATACAAGTGAAAAAAAGAGGTTCATGTACACTATACATTTTTTTTAAAATGAATTTATTTTATGCCTTTATTTTAGATATAGGATGGTACATAGAGTCAGAAATCAGGGACAGAGAGATTGGGGAACGACATGCATGAAAGGAGCCACAGGTCGTATTTCTAAATGTTAATATTAAAACTTCATCTATTATGAGGGCATGTGTTGTGACACTTTCCCCTTTTAAATTTCAAGTTTTTCAATATTGTAAGCATACTTGAGGTTTTCAGGTATTAATGCCTCAAGGTATTATCTTGACTCCAGTTTTACACAACTGCTAAAACTGATAAACTCATAATGTAATGAAACAGGAAGCCAAATGCCTATTTACACAGTGCTGGGTTGGATTCCCTTTCACTATCCACTTTACCTTAACCCCGGGAAAAACGTCATGAGGTTAAGGAAAGATGTTAGGAGAATTCATAAAGGACATTTTCCACTAAGCGACGTAATTATCGCTTCAAAGTAGGGCTTTAAATGTAGCGGACACAAGGAATTGTGGGGCGGCATTATCTCATCTCCTTTGGTAAAGGATGGTCCAGTGTATCCTATGCTAAAGGAGGTCATAAAGGAAGCACTGACCCACCTTTCCTTTGCTTTTAGAGAATTCAAACGGCTCTTATCATGGCCGTCACTTAAAAGTTTAATTTCACTCAGTTAGGAACCTTCCTAAGCAAAATAGAAAATTCGAACGCACCCCTAGTAGCTGTCTCTCAATTGTTTGACACCAGATGCCGCTCTCAGCTGGTGCCTCGACAACTGTTTGTGTGCAAAGGTGCCATTCTTTCCCAATGTATTTACGCTCAGCCCCTTTAAATTACGTTTGAAGTTACGTTTTGGTCTGCACACAGACATGCCACTTGTTTGACACGTTTAGTTCAGGCGCATTTGTCCCCAAGGATAGTTTTTAAATCAATTTCAACCCAGTTCAGGCATCATTGAAGGTTGAAGCATTCTACTGGAGCAAATTGAAAACTAAAAGTTTCGAGCCACATAACTACCCATTTAAGCAGGGACAGGTCCTCTTCACAAGTGACAGGATTGTACTAGAAAAAGGACACAAAACAGCACGACAACCCCACCATTCACCTCGTAGTTCACAGTGTCTGCTGATTCCTTCTCGCCCTTTCAGCTCTGTCAGAACGTGCTCTGGTGTGCCTCTATGTCAAGTCTAAGTCACTATGTTTCAGCCAGTTGAAGACCTTATAACACATAACATTCTGTTTTTACTTCGCTTGAACAACCAAAGCTTTTACTACCAGCTCAAAACAAAAAGCAGAGAAGAGTCTATCTTAAGATGTAGATCCTTATTGGCTCCAGGATAAAAAACCCTTCCATGGTGCTTTGCAGTCAAGCATTCAATGGTAAAATATGGTCTATGAACTGTTGTCATGACGATGCTCTAAACAACCAATAAACTGATTTTTTAAACTAATATGCAAATCCTTCAAACAATGACAAACACTGTTAACAGCAGCCATTTGTAGAGCAGTGTTATTCTATATTTTGTATATTCAAATATTTATTTTTTTAATTTTACATTATATTTCTATTTTACTGTATATATTAGTAATTTTTGAGTGTTTATCGCATGGCCTTGCGGAACAGTCTTTACATTTCACTGCACATCTGTATGAGCATGTGACAAATAAAAATCTTCAATCTTCAATCTCTTTAACAGTGCGATTCCTCAACAGCGCCAAAACGGAGCTCCGCTGTCATTACCTCATTGTTCATTCATACTGATTCAGTGACAGCATAACATTGGTGTCCCAGTCTGTGAATCCACACTGAGTTACCGTGTTGCGGAAGCACAACGTGTATAGGAATCAGAGGGAGCTTCACATACACACACTCGGACATGCACACATAGTGATGTCCTACACTGGCCCAGCCGCTCCGGTCTCACCCCTGTAACGCCTCTTTTGCTACCGCTGATGGCACAGAGGTGGGACCACTTCCTCCTTTGTTATGCCTCCTTGAAATTCATATTTAAGAAGAGACATAAATATCCTGCTTTGACCAGGCAGTCTGAATAGGGCTACCGTTTAAGGAAAGTTCAAGGATACAAGAGTCATTGCATCATTTTAATAACCATCATAAATATGAACTATCTCATTAGCTCACTTTATCACCTGATGGAAATGAGAGAATGACTTTGATTATCTTGTTGAAAAAAACAAGGACTAAAGAAAGTCAAATTGTACCCACCCACAAACTGTAGGCACATACATATGAATTTGTTTTTTGAAGCAACATTTTGGGGCGATTTTTGTCTGTTTTGGATAGGACAGCTGAAGAGAGACAGGAGACATCAGGAGGAGAGAGTGGGGAGGACATGCAGTAAAGGGCCAAGGCCGGACCCAAAACCAAGGCTGCTGCAGAGAGGACTGAAGCCTCCGTACATGGGACAAATATTTACTGTGATATAATGCACCAGTGTATTTTAAAACAAACTGTTTTCCCTATATTCCACTTTTATGAACCATATTGCTGACATAAACACAATGTCTGATGATACTATGTGCTTGCCATATATAAATCATTTGGTATCTTCTGCAGTGCACTGCAACTTCCTGGACTGAAATATTGACTTCTGAAGATACAAAATAAACAGCAAAAGAGCTTGTGAGTGTATTAACAGCTAAAGCAAAAATATTTACTAGAAGAAACTCTATAAGCCAATACTTAGCCAAGCCGTAAAACCCATGCAAACATAAATTATCAGAGATTAAAGACACTGAAACATAAACCATATGGTCTTCTTTCTTTCTTCTTCTGTCGGTTTCTCTTTTTATTAAACATTAAAAACAAATATTAATATAGAGCTTGTTGGTACAGGAAACAGGCCGGTATCTATTTGATTAAAGGGATTCTTTAAATATTAATTTACTGTATACTGTATGGATAGTGACTGTGACTACATAACAGTGTTAAAATTGTGACGGCCCTGTCGCCTGTTAGGTCTCTTTTTAAATTGAATCCATCCACTTCATTCTGACTGCAACTTAATTCCAGCAGTTTGTGGACAGTCTATCCATGGAAAATAAGAAACTGGACTCCCTGCGTGTGGAGGAGGGATACATCACCTCAGCCCTTTGTCCTTTCTTTGTGATCAGACCACAACCTGATCCACCCTCTGCCCAGTATAAGCCTCTAGTGCAAAAGCAGCCTCAGACTACTGTAACTGCAGATGATCAATGTGACTCTGCAGGGCTGCTTTGAAACAACAAAATGTTAGTTGGCAATGCGATTTCTTAGCTAGTTATAATGCCTGTTTCAGGTTCCAAAACATACTCTGCTTGTTCATGTACAGGAAACCATGACGACAGAAACCGAGCGCATGATGCTGGAGTTGGAGCTGATAAATATTGAGCAGCAGTTGAATTAACTGCAATTTTTAATAAGAATAAAAGAGAGGAGACATCAAAGGGGTGTGCTACAGCGGGGATTTAACGCAGAAGAATAAAACAGGCTTTAGACAAAGCCAGTTAAAATTGAGTTTTAAAAGTAAAACATGTAATATAGTGGAGAGAAAGGTGTAATATGGGTTATGTATACCTGATTTAGGTGCAACTCTATGTTCTCTTATCTAAATTAAATTCCTGCTAATCTGAAGAAAGTCATCTTGTCCCAATGAGCAGAACTGAGCCTCAGCTTTATGTATTGCTTTACAAACCTTTGCTGATTTGCAAGGCCAAACTAGAATGCAAGAATGTTGAACGGTGTTAGGCATGATGCTTTCTTGATAAAATGAGAGAGAAAAGTGTAGGGGTAAAGTATTGGCCTAATGTTCTCACTGAGACCTGACAAATGTCTGACGTGGCTGACAGCCTTACCTGTTCCTGGAGGGGGGCATTTGTCACAACGAGGGCCCCAGGCTTTGCCCACACTGCAGCAGCAAAGCTGTTTGCTCAGCTGGGCAGACACTGGGTGCAAACACTGCCTCCCTGAGCTGACCAAACGGAAGCAAGCACCCTTCTCCTCTTGGATGGCAGGCGTGTTGGCTGATGAAGTGCGCAGGAGGAGGACAGAGGAGCAAGGGGAGGCGTAGGAAGTGTTGCAGGAGACACATACATAGGGGGGAGGGGGGGGAGAAAGGACAGAGGGTAGAGAAATATAGAAGTCCCCGTCACCAGAGCAAATGTTTTCAACTGAACAAACTACTGCCACAAACAGAGCCTAAACATATTTCTAAGACAATACAAAGACAAATCTATATTTTGCACTTAGATGTTGGGCAAACATAGTTCGAATGCATTAAAACACAATACAGCAGAAAAAAAATCTATGTTATCATGCCAATGCTCCATGCACTTCAGGCACACACATCTAAGTCAAGCGCTGGCTCAGATTAAAGCATGCAGGAGAGTGTGGATCACTTGGTGCTTTTTCAAGTCTTGTGGTTTGATCCAACATCTTCACTGAATGCCAACTGGAAACTGTTCTTTGTGGAACACAGTCTAAATAATAACCTCCAAGGAAAAACAAGAATGTTTGGTTTACCTTTTTCTTTTTGACTGAAACATTACCTGGAGTAAATCATCTCAATACTGGTTAAGTACTTGACCTATTTTGCCAACAAATTATCAGATTTCAAAACATCAGGAATGGCTTGTAAAAAGATTAGCTGAAGCTGGTGCTGAGGCTTTACTTCAGCTAAATCTAACCATGAAGGCTGTCAATGCTTACTAAACAGAGAGTTAGGATTCTCTACTTCCTCCATTATGAAGACATTAACACTCAGACATACAGTGGTGATGTGGAGTGGTGAGTCGGTTTCATCTTTTGGGCATTTTTTGCAAATGTCTTCCAGTATTTGAGATGAGATGTTTGACAACCATTTGTCTTTTTGTTCAGAGTTGGATCAAGGCCACCGTTTTCAAAGCTTGAAATAAATTGTAGATGAAGGAGCAAACATCTGCTGAGTAAACTTCCTCTATCGTGAAGACATTAACACTCAGACATACAGTACATTCAGTGGTGATGTGAAGTGGTGAGGGGGATTCATCGTTTGGGCATTTTAATGTTTTCCATTATTTGAGATGGGTTGTTTGACAATCATTTGTCGTTTTGTACAAAGTTGGAATCAGGCCACTGTTAGCAAAGCTTAAAATAAAGTCTAGATGAAGGAGCAGACATCTGCTGAAGCCTGTGCAAAGTAAAAACAAAAAAAAGCCTTCTAAAGCTTTGCAATCCTGAAACCCATTGGTCTGACCGCAATAAAGCCTCTTGGAGTCGTTTCAGGAGTAGGAGTTTCGAGACTTCCGTTGCAGCCAGTGGTTGGTCAAAAAGAAGAGATAAAGGATGTCATGCCCAAGATTAAAACCATAGTAAAGGTCACTGTGGTTTGTCATTGTAGATAGTACAACTAAAAACTTGGGACATCTTCCAACAGATTGTTAGCTTCACTTTCATACAGAGCTATGCTTTGAGTAAGTGTGGAACATGTTTTTCTGGTCGCTGTTTTTTGATATGCTGTGCATATGACCATCCATCTTCATTGTGTTTAAGATCAACAAAGGGCAAACTGGCCTCAGATCGTAGCTGATGGGTTCAGTTAAATAAAACCCAACAGTTCACAGCGTAGGTCGATTTAGAAAACAGCCAGAGAAACTCTACCTAGACCTGTAGAGAGAAAGACTGTCAAGGCAAAGTACAGGAGAGAGGTATAATAACACTTCCAACATTTAACATCCCCAAGAGCAAAGTAAGCCCCATTATTGTGAAATGAAAGAAGTCTGAAACCACCAATATTCCTCCAGGCCATCATTTTAAAATGAGTAAACAAGCAATGATGGCCTTGGCCAGGATGGTAACCAAGAAATCAAAGGTTCTCTCTGCAGGGTTTTTCTGTAGAAATGGGACAAGCTGCCAAAAAGGAAAACTATCCCTGCAGCACTCTGCCAGTCTGGCCTTCATGGCAGAGCTAGGGGACGAAGCCACTCTATAGTAAAAGGCAGATGACAACCAGTCTGGAGTTTGCCAACCTGCACTTTGGGGTTGTGGGAGCATAAGGAAAATGTTTCTGTGGTTTGATGAAACCAAAATTAAGCTCTTTGGTCTTGCCAAGAATCTGCATGGTGGTTGCAGCATTAGGCTCTGAGTATGCTCTTCATCTTGAGTGAGTCAATGTCGGGATTTAGGTAAACAGGTAAGAAAAAAAATGTGAATCTAGAACAGTCCTCAAAGAAATCTTCTCACTAAAGCATTCAGAATGCCCAAAACTAAGTCCATGGTGGATGGTATCACACTGAAAGCAAAGCATCAGGAAGCCCCTTTGAAATTAAGGGGATCCAACTAATATCTGGTAACTTAAAAAACAAATGACTCAGGCAATTACAACTACTAATGCCAGTGATTGGTTGAGCATGCATCAATGAGACAGAAGACTTGGGCTGTGTCCAAAACCACATGCCTTCATTTTTTTAAAGTAATTATGAATAGTATGGGTAGTATTGAGTATACTTGAACAGTGATCAATAAGTTTTCATTGTAAGTGTTGCATCACATTGAGTATGTAGTGCATTCCAAATGCATAGTATGCAAATTAGTTTATGTAAGAAATGGCTGAATGTCTATTAGATTGGCAAATTTATTTTCTTCAGACTATCCAATAGCGAAGTAATCATACTGTAATATCGTAAATAAGTTGTCAAGTAATATTTAAATGAATACGTAGCTGTATAAGTAATGAATGTATGTATATTGCAAAAGTGTACATGCTGCCTAACGGGTGTGCTAGCCTGGTGCTTTCTTATTCAATATGGCTCGGACTAAAAACGTGATTTAATTACGTTAAAGTTAGAATACTAGCTGTCAGGTTAGAAGGCAGTATGTGGAGTATACCATTCATCCCATTGAGATAACAAAAACATTCAAAGGATTACAAAATTGTTGGAGATGCGTTGGGGAGACAGGGAGGCACATGGACGCTTGCCATTGGACCAAATCCTCTTTGTAGGTAAGTAAAGGGATTACCTAGCTTTTTCAGTTAATTATAGTGAAGTGCAATTCACACTGAGCTGCACCATGAAACTGCATTTAATGGTAGCACCTCACCAATGGCTATCAGAGGCACTTATGGTCAGATGTCTTTTATACAAGACATGGCTTAGAGTGGTGGGTAAAGAAACATTCAGGTTTGGATTGTTTGGGCCAGCTACAATGGAGGAAGACAACAGAGTAGGTTAGTGGAGTCATAGAAATTATATTAAGAGTTGAAAAAATCACTGTGCTCTAATGGTTTGTGGATGACCATTTTGAGCCGTGAATTTAGCAGTTTGAAATTTAATTTTTGTTGTAGTTTTTTGGAGAAAGAGACTAGGAAAATGGGATACACCACACTGGTTGACATGTTGTTGGCTGATGCAGCTTGTCTCACAAAAGCAACCATGCACTAAAGAATACTCAGTAGTTCTGATCAAATGACAACTATGGAGATCCTCCATGATGGCATGTTAAAGGTAACTCCACATTGACTTCACTTTAAAAAGAGGCTAGAGTGAAGCTCAAAACATCATGATTAGGACTACAAATACATGTTTTGGTTTTAACTTAAGATTCCATTCTCTCCAGGAAGATGCTCATTGAAGCATTGAACCTACACTTTGAAGCAGAATTTGAGGTTGCAGTGTTACTTTAGAGTTACACTTTTTCTTTTAGTTGTCCACTTCTTACTGGGGTTAAATCCCCATGGTAACTGATTCTGCACATCTTACCTGCTTAGGAGCATGTAATGTTTAAGATGAGGATTCAACCGGAACACATAGTGTTCAACACAAGGGATGAACCACTCACCAATGAGTCTCCATATGAGTGTTCATGGACCATAAAAGAACCTGAAAATCTTCTAAGCGTCCAGGAGTTTTCAGTTATGTTACTTTTAACTTGACTTGTCCAAGTTTGCTTTTGGTCATATGCTTCAAACACTGCTTAGTCTAGAGCTCTGTGCTTGGAGTGTCTGCCTCTGAATGGCTGATGGAAGACAGCAGTTACATTAATGAATTTTCAAGTCTCCTCCGCTGAGCCCTTTGGATTACACAGTGATGGTGATGAATGGACCCTTGGCTTTCATTAACCAAGATAAAAGAGAACGAGAGCACAACCCCAAACCCCTTTGTAATTGATCACATGCACAGACAAACACATGGACACACAAGGGAACTCTGCAAAACACAGGGAACACATGCTCACAGCATGTCCGGACTAAGAGAAATGGATGACAAACACTACTGATCAATCATGTCCAAGATTGATCACTCTGGCAGCTGTTGCTTCTGCTTCTTCGCTTTCTCTACATCCATCCTCTTGTATTTAAAAATGAGATCTGTTTGGTTTACAGATACTGGGAAACATGCTGGTAATCTTATTATGCAATCAACACCATGCTCTCATCCATGCACTGAATTCATATGCATATCTTTAAAAAACGCATTTAGCAGCATTTCAAGCAGCCCCTGCTGTAGTTGAACTTTGTAGCAGGTGGTTTGGGTAAATAATGGAACTTACATTTCCCATGTCTGCTTCCTTTCAACGATGGGAAAAGTCAAACTCATATAAGAAAGCTTTCGTATGATATCAGAGAGCAGCATGCAATAGTGATAGATTATTTCTGTGAAAATAAGATGATTTCTCAGTCTTGCACTGCACTCTTTGTGTTCTGGATTTGGATGATTGTCAATGAGAAAGTTAGGAGAGACAGTAACTGAAATAAAGAATATAATATTGTACTTACATATGCATGTGGTGAGCGTTGGGTCAGGGACAAATCCGGGTTTACACATACACCTGTAGCTACCCACGGTGTTCATACAGTTTCCGTTTGGACACACGCCCTGAAGCTGGCACTCATCTAAATCTAAGAATCAACAAAAATAAATACACCCTTATGAATGCAGAGATTTTTCACTACATCACTCTTCTTTGGCAAATTACAACATTTGCTCATTGTGCAGCTTGGCAGAGTTATTGGACATTATTTCAAAAAGAGCTCTAAGGATTTAGATCATAGAAAGGAAGATGGGCTGGATTTAGGGGGATACATTTTTTATTCCAATGGGTGACAAAGTGACATGTATATTTTCATATCAAGATTTAGAGAAAATATAGGAAAGCAATAGCCCATAATGTGTTGCAAATTATCATTTTGCTATAAACACTAATCTGGGACTTGTGCATGGTTAAATGTTACAGCACCAATGTTACTGTATGTCCATGTTAAATAAACAAATACAAAATAAATAATGGATGTAGTGGTATGTCAAATGATGCAGTATCAAAGTTGAACACCTGGTATTGAATAACACCCCAGTTAATTCCCACAGATAAATAATGGCCATCACATGTTTTAGAGGGGTAGAAAATGGTATTTACTGCCTTAAGGGCTTTTCTCTAAAGCCCCCAGGACAATTGATCAACATTAGTCCAATGAATAACGAACAAGCTTACAAAGCTTGTTGAGTTAAATAAGGATTTTGTCTTAATTATCAAAATGGGTTGGTTAGCAGAACAACCTTCAGACTTAGACAAACATATTGTTGGTTTGGGCAATTTTATGAGATTTATTTACAATAACTTAAAACCAATATCACTAGCGCTAGCCTTTGGAGCTTCACCAATCTCTGTTTTTGTATGAGCAATGCACCATGTGTAATGGGAAAGAGGTAGCTCTTACTAATAAATGTAAAAAGAATCATTGCCTAACTCTGCAGGCCCTGTCAGATTGACAGAGCATTTAACCCTCCTTTTTAACATTGGTTTTGGTTTACCTTTGCAACTAAAATACTTTTGTCCACTCTATGCTTTTATGGAGAACAACACTTGGAATTGAGAGTCATGCTGTGGCAGTCATGGCAGTTTGAGGCATAGCAGGGGTTGGTTTTTTTAAGCCAGGTGCTCTGGTGAACATGCTAAGATTCTCACCAGAACCACAGGTAAAACGTTTTTTGTTTTTCCAAGATGAGGTATATTTATATAAAGAGGTATATTTGCATTAATATTGAAAATATCGAATACATCTAAATAAATATATTGTTGAGTAATGACGATATGAAAAGAAAGTGTATGCAAACTCCCTCTGGGTTTGTTGTTCTCAGCTCTGTGTCCATACTGATGGGAGAGGAGCTTCATTCAGCTTGTTGCTGCTTCAATTAGCGGCTCAGACATGTTTCATACATGTTTTCCAGCAAACCCTTCTCCCTCCAACCGTTAGCCCTGCCCCCTCATGGCATTCAGGGATGCTGTACGTCTACAATGGTGGAGTTTTGTCCAATTCAAGGAGAACAAACAGACTTCCCAAACTGAGGAAAATACTTTGTTGGGTCTGGATTACTTCAAACAGATTTAAAACAAAAATCAGAATGTAGATCACTCTTACAAACAGCTACACTCAGTTATAACACACTGAGGGGTCGGCGAAGAGGGGAAGTGGTGCGCTGACGGACAGAGGAGGCATGGCAAAAGAAAAGCTTTGTTTTGGTCTTCAAGACTGGTGCTTATGTGTAAAACATTTACTGGACATCTGCCCTGAAAGTCACAATAAATACATCCAAGGTGTTACCAAATTTGCACCAACTGTCATTGAAACCTTTTCTATAAATATTGAAGCTATCATTCAGATTGGGGTATTTTGGCACTTAATGGGATTACTGAATGTTTAAGATAAATCTGATTTGAATCAATGCAACAGCTGTTGGAGATATGTGTACATGAATATGGACCCCTGCTATGGATTACACAGCTGAATAATATTTGTAACCCAACACCAGAATTGTTTTACATCCAATCCCAGCACACTGTTAATGTTTTGGACCTCCACTGTGTAATGTGCCGAGTTTAATAGAGTCCAATTCCTACAATGAGAACACACTTGGCCCAAGTCGCAGACTGTGAGTCATGTCTGTAACCCACCATGACTTCCAGCTTAAAGATGGAAGGGAGCAAACATTTCTCAGCCAGAATGCTTTAATAGGCTGTTGACAGCCTACTTGGTTGTCTTTTATTGGTGAGGTGAACTGTGTTAATTCTTTTACAAAACTCAAAGAAAGTTTTATTGCCAAAAGAGGAATTTAGTTAGTAAAGGAATCAATATGTGTGTATAATATGACGGAATAAAGGCGCACACACACTAGGCCCGGGCCTGAGCATGGTTACCTCTTGAAGCCTATAACGTCGTAATATAAGACATGCTTTACTTTACGTGATCTTGAAGTATGCTTATTTTACAATACAGACAGACTCAAAAAATAAAAAAATAAAAGGGTCCACATCTGCACATCGGAGAACACAGAGAACAAAACAGCTGCTTTACTGACTTTGTGACTTATTTTGAGTCATTTTAGTCAGAAACAGCCACAACACTCCAGAATTTCTAGATAATGGAAGGCTGTCCATGATGTAAGTATCAATGAAGCCTGATGGCACCAATCAGTTATGTAAGCTAGAAACGTGCCTTAAGGACATTAGGACCTGGATGACCAGAAATGTTTTGCTACTTAACTCAGACAAGACTGAAGTTATTGTGCTAGGCCCTAAGAACCTCAGAGAGACTTTTTCTAGTGATTTGACTGTTCTTAGTGACATCAGCCTGGCATCTAGCACCACTGTTAGGAATCTAGAAGTCCTATTTGATCAAGATATGTCCTTTAACTTTCACATAAAACAAGCTTCAAGAACAGCCTATTTTCACCTTGGTAATAAATAAAAAATCAGGCATATCTTCAACTCGTCCAAAACGCTGCAGCTCATGTACTAACTAGAAGTAGGAAAAGGGACCACATTACTCCTGTGTTTGCCTACGCTATACAAATAAAGATTGATTGATTGAATTATTGATTGATTGATTGATTGGTTGGTTGGTTGGTTGGTTGGTTGGTTGGTTGGTTGGTTGGTTGATTGGTTGGTTGGTTGGTTGGTTGGTTGGTTGGTTGGTTGGTTGGTTGGTTGATTGATTGCTTGGTTGGTTGGTTGGTTGGTTGGTTGATTGATTGATTGGTTGGTTGGTTGGTTGGTTGGTTGGTTGGTTGGTTGGTTGGTTGGTTGGTTGGTTGGTTGATTGATTGCTTGGTTGGTTGGTTGGTTGGTTGGTTGATTGATTGATTGATTGGTTGGTTGGTTGGTTGGTTGGTTGATTGATTGGTTGGTTAGTTGATTGGTTGGTTGGTTGGTTGGTTGATTGATTGCTTGGTTGGTTGGTTGGTTGATTGATTGGTTGGTTGATTGATTGGTTGGTTGGTTGGTTGGTTGGTTGGTTGATTGATTTACAAGTAGATGTTTCAAGCTAAGACTTTTATACAAGATATTAACTGCACATTCACTGATCAAATAAAGGGAGACGGTTTATTTGCCCCGTTCTCCAAGGACACAATCTCTTCCCACTCTCAGTATGCAAACACCCTTGCGTCTAATTGAAGCGCTCAACATAACTTATACAGTGTTCAGTTTGTTCATTTTTTCAGTTTTACCATCCTTGGCTAAATTTGTCCAATTATCTAACACTTGTTAGTGTTAGGTTGTGAGTTGCTCTAAGCCTTTGGACGTTTTTGTCAATTTGGCCCATAATCCGTGTGAAGCAAACAGAATACAGATCAAATGGGAGAAGAAGAGAGGGGGCTGTGACGAAGGCAGTACTAACTCAAAACGTCATATTTCGGGAATACGTGTATGAGTGCCAGGAAGCTGAAGATTGAGGCTGAATCTGCTGCAATTATGGGTCATTATGCAAAATAAGGATACATAAATGTCAATGAATCTGCTGATTATGTTACTGATTTTAGTTTAAAAATGCAAAAAATGTTGACGCATTAAAGCATCAGGCCACCATCTTAATAATAACAATGGGATTTCTGTCAAACTGAGCTACAGAGGTACTGACTCATTAAGTCCAAACACGGCATCAGGAAGGAGCAGCTTCCCACCATGTTCTAGAAAAGAATGCCAAACAGTCTGTTGGATGAAGCCTAGCTCCTCCTCGGTGCTTAATGCATCAGACCGTATATTTTTTCGCAATTTCTTTTGGTAATGAATCCACATACTGTATAGCTGTTTGTTTGGTCGATGTGACCCATCAGAAACACATGTCGATGTCTTTACAAACCCAAATGGCAAGAACAAAAGTTTCTCCACAAATTGAAATTGTGAAATGATGACGGCCACCATTGAGACCAAAAGTCTTTAAATCGCTTTAGGAAACAGTTTAAAAAAAGAGAGTAATTCCTTACCTTGGCAGTGAGAACTGTTGACTCTCTTGTAACCCTGAGGACAATCGATCAGAGGGATAGCTAGAGAATAATAGAGAAGGGAGAAAACATGTCAGTAAAATGAGAAATAATAACATTGTGTGTGTGTTTTTGTTGTTTTCCGATTTGATTTAGCTACAGTTTGCTTTTTACTAATGCCCTCATCTTACTCAAATTTAAATCTAAAACCCCATCTCTGAAACCTTTCCATTTTCTTTTGCTCAATAATTAGGTATTTTTCTTTTATATTTGAAAGCACTATTCTCTTGGATCAATTTGAAATATTTATTAATTTTTCATCCTTTTATTATGGTCAATTTAAATGCAGGTGTCAATTTTGTGACTGCTCCACATAAAATGTAGGTTCTGACTTCTCAGACGTCTAGAAACTTTGACAATCAATCAATGTTTGAACATAATTCAGAGCCACTAAATGCCGAAACACTCTCTGTTCCATCATGTTTTAAAAAAATGATATCCATTGACAACTGATGTAAACATGGGTTGCCCATTTAAGCCTGAAAAACAATCTGTATTTGATCTGCTTTAAAGCTGCATGCTATTGAATAACCTGTTTAACTCCTCTTGTTGAAGAGGTTGAAGACCAGTCACACTGCTGTGTTCATCTGCAGGGGTACATGTAGAAAGACCTGCCAGCAGGGAGTTGCAATATTGAGCAGAACTACACCATGACATGCATGCAAGTACAAGTGGAGGATTTCATTTTAAATAGTTGAATCCATGAGCAGCATTCTATCTAACTGAATCAGAAAGCAGATTCAGTTTGCAAAATTGACAAAAATATGTCCTAAGAAAGACAGAAAAAGAACCCAACATTGAAGAAACTGAAGTAATGTTGTGTTTTTTCTCATACATCCATTTCCACACACAAAGCTGTGTTGCATAGTAACTTGAAGACCACTGAATTAATTCATAAATAGTCAGATGATGAAAGGATGAATGAGAGAAGTATGAGAGATACCTAAAGAGGAGTTCAAATGAGACATTTATAAGAGTGAGTGTTGGAGCTGCAGCCTGCAGGGTGTAAAGCTGCTCAGATATTCAGTAGCTCACAATAATCCAGACTAAGGAGTCAAATTTGAGTAAACCTCTGCTGCAGGTTAGAGACCGGGCCCTGCTGTAATGGAGGCACCAGTGGGGAAGTGGTACTCAAATACCTTGTATCAATAAGCAGATTGATATTTTGCTAACTGGGAAAAAACAACAAGGCGATGTTTGTCTGAACAATAAAGCCAATTTATTTACCAGCTACCAGAGTCTCGGTGGCACAATAGACTGTTTCACAATTCACTGTAAGGCAAAATAGGAGAAAAAACTCTTGCCCCTGCCATTCCTGAGCAGAACAGATGGAGGACTAAACTCTGCTATTGTAATGACTCCCACTGAGATATGTGAACAATGAGGCTGAATTTTCACTCTCATGGTGTTTATGAGGCATACTGGCCTGCTCTGAATCTGAAGTTGCATGAGTGAGTGCTTCACTGCACTCTTTCAAACAATCAAAAATCTGGATTTTGCTTAGGATTGTCGGAAAACTGGGCCTATTATCTTGTCATGTGTACCCCACTTAAGAAAAAGATAAATTGATGAGAGGTTGAGATAAAGTTGTATTACTGTATTACTACAGACAGTGAAATAAAAAAAAACCATTTGAAACATTTGATGTTCAAAAGAATGCAGTCAAAACTGTCAGCTGGGATGCTGTTAGGATCTCTGTTACAGTGCTTTCACAAATACACAATACTCCTTATTAAACATCACAGAATTTCCGGTGAATCCTGCCTGAAATATTTAGAAATTTCCCAGAGTGCATTTGTAAAAATGGCTTTAGAGTTCATCCAGAATCAAACCTGCAGTTGCTGCTCAACACCACAAATTCCCCCAAAGAAAAAGAAACTCAGATCTTTAAGATGCTTCTTTACTTTGTCTCTGTGTTTCCTAAATGATTTAAGAGCATCACAAAAAGAAAATGGCTCATGAATTACAACCAAGCAGAAACACAGAAATTGTGTTAAATCAGCTGTCGCACGCTTAATAGTTATTTTTTAAAATCAGGGTTTTCCTGATGATGACATCCTATTTGATCACGAGTCGTACGCCACATGAACACAATAAACTAGGCTTCTTGTTGTCATGGGGACCAGCTGCTTCTGTGCTCTACTCTGTGACTTGACGTTTTATGGAGGTAGACGCTCAGCTGCTGCTTCACACACTCAGTCATGTCACAGAGGCTCGCTGAGTCATCACAAACACTGAGGAATTTGACAAATAGGTTTACAGCAAAGAAATGGAGAAAAAAATAAACTACAATGACCCTGAATTTTTTTTTTATTAAGCGTATTTCATTAAACACCAAATAAGTATCCTGAAAGATTTAATAAAATAAATTTCATGTAACTGCTGTTTGTTTTGAATAACTAACTTTGTCTCATTAAAATCATGTTTTTAATCTGTCATTATGGCATAAGCCCTTAATACTCCAATCCCACTAAACCACAGCTGCTATTTCAAAGACACTAATCAGAGGTGTTGGAGATTAAAAATCTTTTTTCTTGCAATAAACTCTAAAAATGTAGTTATTCTAACAAAAATGACCCTAAAACTACAAGTACATTTATTTACAATGTTTTTTTAATTTGTAATAAACTTGGTGTTAAACTTTTTAGAGTCCATTCATCCATTATCTAGACCTCTTTTCCCGTCTGGGGTCGCGGGGAGCCAATCCCAGCTGTCATAGCGTTAGAGGCGGGGTTACACCCTGGACTGTTTGGCAGCCAATCACAGGGCCAACATATAGAGACAACCAGCCACACTCACATTCACACCAAGAGTCACCAATTAACCTAACGAGCATGTCTTTGGCCTGTGGACATGCAAACTCCACACCTGTACGACAGGGATCCACCGTGCCCTTTCACGGTCATCATTATTTCTTCTTTTCTGACATTGTTGTTCATGTGTTGCAGAAACAAACGTGCTATACGGTACTCAAAACCAGTTATTTAAGACCATAAATATGTTTATTTTGGGTTGTATAAAGCAGGTTTATTTATTAAGCTATTTAAGGGATTATACTCAAGCTATGTAACTCCAAACCACCTCGCTCCTCGGCTACATGCAGGGAGGTACTGCAGCTCTTACATTAGAGCATGTCTGTACATGCTCTACATCCCTTAGCTCTGGATTCAAAGAGGGTCTCCAGTTCTATAAAGGGACCACGGTTGAATAACCACCTACTACATAAAAAGCACAGCTACATTAAGACTGGAAACCCCCTCCCCCACACAACCACACATAAAGTTTAGCTGGGTAACAACCTCTCTAAAAAGATCAGTGGAAGAGGGGTCAGCACTGCATGCCACTATGGTATTTAGAGCTTTTCCTCTCTAGAAATAACTCACAGGGGGGAAAGTCACCTGTCCTTTAATACACAGACCAGCACAAGGGTCAGATTATGTTTCCTGAATGTTCAAAGTCAGCATCTTCAGTTTGCCTGATGCTAGCTGAAGCTGGAGCCTGGAGAGACACTTGCTGACCTCTGTGGGATGGAGGAGGGTATCCAGGGTGAAGAAGGTTTCACTTGGATTCATGTTGTTTTATTGTTAAGTGTAGCTCCGAATTCTTTAGTATGTGGAATTACTAATATAGCTCTATTTATTGCACCTTAAAGCATGACTTCTTTAAACTTGTGTTTGCAGTTTAGTTGTCTTTACAGACTTTGTTTCAGGTCATACTGTTAAAGCACTTCTAAACAAACAAACAAACAAAAAACACATATCAAGTCAAACAATCTGTGGAATGATTCCTAAATAAAAGCTCCTTGGTAACAGTAGAGTGATATAAAGCAGCTCAGAACATTCCTCACTGAGGCCTGAGGCTTTACTTCTAACCTCATATCCCCTTACCTGTTCAGAAACACAGCACACTGTCTGTGAAAATCTCATTCTGACTGCTCAGAAAGACAATGTGTGTGCGAGGGATACAACAGGCAATGAAGCTACAGGGAAAGTTGATACAGCTTTGTTCTTAAACCCACAGTGGCCTGCTGCCACAGTGTCGAATTTTGAATCAAAAGGCTTCAAATTAGCCTGAATTTTTTCTTTCAAATTCTGGGAAAAAAATCACAACCATCATTTGTTTTTTCCAGTGGCCCTAATACTATGCCGTATGCCGTTGTGCTCTTGTGGCCAAAATATAACAAAGAACACTAACCCTTTTCACACATACGGAAATCTCCTGAAAAACTCCGGAAGTCTGTGAACACAAACAGATTCATTTTTCACGCAGACTTTACCCGGAGTTTATCCGGCCAGACCCCTAGTATTTTATCCACAGAAAATCCAAGTGAGCTGATGTCTGAACACGGCAGAATATACTCCGGAGATTTCAACTCGAGCTCACCTCAAGCCAATAGAAAGAGAATGACGTTTATATACAGTGACTGTCTAAAGTGTCTTCTCGCGACCACTACGATCTCTGTGCACGTAATTAAACGTCTGCATTCTGTTTTCTGTTCGTCAGTATGTTGTTCTCCTCTCTTTTGTGGATATTGTCATCATTTACGTCACGTCTTACCTCAGGAAATCCCCTGCCCCCCCTCCCCTGTAAATATCTAGATATTATCCGGAGTGCATATGTGAAAACGGCTTTTGAAACATTTATCACACATGAAAAAACCTACGGACCAAATGAGCAGACAGTAATTATTTTGTTTTCATGATCGTGGGAAGCCAAAGTGGTAACTGGAATTGAAAATTGATGAATTTCCCATCCCTAGTTCATAAATAATCAGAAGCTGGCAGGGATGAGTACTTTAAAAAATGGATTTTGCAGAGTCTTTCAGTGTTGTTTGTAAAAGAACTTGTAAGAGGACTTATCAGAGGTTTCAAAGAGGTTTATATAAACGAACATGAGGGGCTCAGATGGTAGAGTTTTCGTCTCTCTACCGGAACGTCAAGAGTTCGATCCCCAGCTCCTGCAGCAACATGTCCGATGTGTCCTTGGGCAAGACCCTTAACCCTGAATTGCTCCCACTGATCTGTCAGCGGCGAATGAATGTATTAGTTACTTCTGATGGTCTCACTACATAGCAACCTCTACCATCAGTGTGTGAATGTGTAGGTGTGACCTGGGCTGTGAAAGCACTTTGAGTAGTCAGAAGACTAGAAAAGAAATATACAAGCTCAACTTCATTTACCATTTACATGTCCTTAAAGTCACAAGGACTTTACAATATATGAGATAATCAGCTAAACTTACATTGTGTCTTTGGACACTTCTGGCATTTGTGGAAGCCCCAGGATGTCCCGATGGTTCCGCAGCACTGCTCCTGTTTGGTGAGTCCCGGCAGAGCCTTCCCACACTGAAACACACACATTTTACAATGACACAGAGGTGGAAGAGGACGGAATGAAGCTGATCACACATGCTGATAAGAAACACTCTTTTTGCTCTTCATCCTTCCCTCAAAGAAAGTCCCATATCTCTAAGGCTAACTGCTGTGCTAAAAGGTGACCTCGTGATGAAGTGGGTGATCATTTATGGCCTCCAACTAAACTCGACATCGTGAATTTTTACAGTAAGACAATAAATCTGTTTCCCATTTTATAGCTGTCATCTCCAGGATGTAATATCTATCAAAACCTACCACCAAGAGAGGTTGTTGCAGTGACATCAAGGCTGTTTGCGTTGTTTTGGCTGTGGCACCATGAATTTGTCAGTTTAACTGCCCTTTTCTTGTCTTTGTGCTCTCACATGTTACACAGGTCTAAAATGACCAGCTCTTTGATATTTGTTCTTTGTACTCACTTGCACAGAGGTAATAATAAATTACTTTTACCAACCAAGAATTGCTAGTTAAGTCAGGACTTATAAATTGTATACACTTCATGTTTCTTCTGGTCTCGTTATCTTTCACCTAAAATAGAAGCAGGATTCTTCTACAAAGTAAAATGTGTTTTTGTTCATGCTCATGTAAGTCCCTTTAAACGTCTCTATATCTTGTTGGAAGGTGTCACTGGCAGCACTGACAGTTCAGCACTACCAGAGACTGAAGATGTGGGTTGCCAGATCTGGAGATGGAATTGATGCTAGAGCATTTTTCACGGTACAGAGAAACATGTTTTCTTCGTTGTTTTTTTTTTATATCCCACTTGTGAAATGTTGTTCCAAAAATGAGTCTTTTCGCTCATTACCTGTCCTCATATTCACCTCTCTCGTTTGAATGAATAGACTCAGTACCAACTGTTCTCCTCCACAGGGCAGGGCAGTACTATAAACCAGGTGACACATACAGTAGAGGCAATTGCCTCCTTTTTGAGATTTCTCTGATGAATACATATATTTCAAGTGACATATACAGTCACAGCGTGTGGTGGACAGGACAGGACACAATGTTGTGCATCAAGCATGGCTGCATGGATACAGACTGTTTAGGCAGCTATGTTTTGCACAAGATAGTCTGACCAAAGGAAAAGTTCCAGTATGCCACACACGTTGAAAAAAAAGACCTCTGGGAGCTTTAGGGCAGCTGTGGGTCAGTTGGTGGAGTCGGTCGTCTCCTAACTGGAAGGTCGGGGGCTCGATCCCCAGCTTCTGCTGCTACATGTCCGATGTGCCCCTGAGCAAGACACTTAACCACAAGTTGCTCCTGCTGCTTCGTCGGTGGTGTCCATTTACCATTAAGCTTGCTTTAACATTAATCAACTCAAAAAATGCTTACATTCAATCACTGAAATTCTTATGAGGCTGTATTCTATTTTTTTAGGGTTAGGGTTAGTTTCATAAAACTCTCTCGTTCCGTTTAAAAGCTCCTCAGTTTCAATGACCTAACATTCTCATGACAGTGTACCTGACTCCCTGCAGTCTCCTGGAAGCAGCGACCCAGCGTGTTCTTGGATGTGACCGGATGGTACTGGGGCACCTGGTAGCCATGCTGGGCGGGATAGACTCTGTTGTAGCCGTGGTGCTGGATCTTCTGGCTGCTCTCTGAGTGGTGGTAGCTGTAGCTGGTGGATGATGAGGAGGAGGAGCCTGACTGGGAGCCTTTCAGCTGGTGCCCGTTGTTGTTGTTGTTGTGGTAGTTGTCCAGTTGAGACACCTGGTGGACCTGGACGGACGCCTCTGGAGGATGTTTGATGTGGATGTTTACGTAGCTGGGGATGACAACTGGAGGCACATGGCACAAAATGATTACAGTGTAATATCGCCATAGAAAGAAAGCTGTGGGTTCAACTGGAAAACAATGCAATATATGAAGTGCACAGGTCGCAAACAATAGGTTAATGGTTGGCTTCTCTTGAGCAACCGCCTTACATCGATTATCATTTTTATAAATAATAAAGTGACTCTTAGAGCTGCTCAACTTCAGCCTCTACAATGAACATAATCAGTCCTCCCTGTTTCATCAACATTACAGTTACTAACATTAATATTACACTGATCAGTCTAGTATCACACTTGTTGCTGTTACTGCTAATACTGCTCATACTTTTACCATTATTACTGACATTCATTGTTGTTGTTGCTCTGTTTTTATATCCTTATCCTTCTTCCTGCATCTTCCTCTATCCCTCTTTCCAATCCCAACACAGTTTGGCAGTTCATCATGAGTCTGGTTCTGCTCGAGGTTTCTGCCTCTTAAAGGATGTTTTTCTTACCACTGTAACGTTGTTAAATGTTGCTTAGTGCTGAGCTCATGATGGGTTGATTAATGTTGGGTCTCTGTAGATTATATAACAAAGAGTAAGGTCTTTGACCTGCTTTTTGTAAAGTGTCATGAGATAACATTTGTTATCAATTGGTGCTATACTAATGAAGACTGATTGGTTAATTGATTGAGGTCATAGTGATGTAATCAGTGTTTAAGCCAGCCTAGAAGAGTAAAATTTATTTTTATTTTTTCAATCTGTGAGTAGCACAAAACCAAGCGGCATCCAGCAGTCTAGAAAAGTGAAGCTAATGCTGAATTGCAAAATACTGCAGTGCCTCCAGTGTCCACTTGAGGCTGGCTACGTAGCTGCATTGAAGGCTTAAGGCCTCAGCACCTCTGGTCCATCAGCTCCAGCTCTCTGCCTGTTACTAGTTTGACCACTAGTTAGTGAGAACAGCATTTCTAATATGAAGCCGATACAAAGCCAATCGATGGGGACTATTATAATATAATATAGATCAGCTGTTTGTTAGTGTGTTGTGATGTGTGAATATTTAGTCTGGGCCTGGCAAAGAGCTGTCATGGACATGGACTGATTCAACCAACAAGGGGGGCAGTTGAAGATTAAAATAATGGTCAGCATTTGATCCTTCCCAGACTCTGATTGCTTTCCAATGAGTCTCATTTGATCATGCTGCATTTTGACTTTGTGTATGTTAAGCTGGGTGTCACCCACAGACTGTACTCTGGGCTCTGTTAGCCCTTTCACAACCCAATAATATCAGTGGTCTGTTCTTCTTCATGAAAGAACAACTCTTGACTAGTGTTAAGCCCTTTGAAATTAATTATTTCAAAGTGAAGCAGTCAGCTACAGTGGAAATCTTTGCAAAAATCCACAAAACAGAGCTAAGGAGACGATTACAATTTCTAACACATATACTGAGAGTAATGCTCATTTATTTTGTGTTTCAAAAAGTTTAAATGATCTACTCAGAATACTATGTTTTCTAGTAGACAGATGTCTTGGAAGGACAAGGGGTTAAATATTTAAGCCTTTTCTCAACACTCAAACTGCTGAACGGCCACCCTCACATTTTTTTAAAGTCGTTTTTGTGACCTTTTATGTAATCTTTAAAATGTGTGACTTACATGACATATGTGGAAACACACATTCTTTAAACAAAGCTCACTGATAAAGGGTAGGATAGTGTCACCACCCTGCTTTTTCCACCCCTGTTTTCTGTCTGGGTCACAGAAACACTTGTTCAGCCCTTTAATTGTACCAGTTGTTTCTTTCACTTACGGGGAGTCTGGCCGTTGCTGTAGGTCAGAGGCAGAGTGTGTGTGGAGTGGACCTGAGTCTGGCTGTAGCCCCCTGATGTCTGCTGGTGCTGCTGGTGTCCGTTCTGAATGGGCATCTGGCAGAACTTTCCAGTAAAGCTGGGAGGGCACTGACACTTGTCCCTGGCACTGCATTTTCCACCATTTATACACGGCAAGTGACACACCACTGAAAAGAGAACGAAACACAAGAAGTTTATTATGTCTATGGAGGCACAAATACAAAACGTCCGACACATTGTATGTAGATTCACACACTTTTAGACACATCTGTCATTAATTAGGTTTAAATACGTCATAGTCAGATTGGGTTGCATCTGGAAGGTAAGCTTTGGGAATCGTAAACATAGAGGGGAAAAGTGAAATGCAGGTTATTCTGTCTGTGTGGCTTGGCGTGGTGCATTTGGTGCTGATAACAGTGCACTGCAGAGATTTATGATTTAATGATGCCATGCAGTGCCATGATTTTACAATATTGCATTCAATGCTTTGTGTCTTACTCAAGTAAGACATGGAACCACCATATTTATGTATTTCGACTTAAAGGAAACGACTTAAAATATTGTAAACAAATGTTGTAACCTTTGCTGAGGTGTAAGAGCTGGATTGGCAATTACAGCAAAATGTGACTAAGTGCACTGAAAAAAACAAAGATATATTGATAGTTACATAAATGTCAATTTGAGCACCATTACAAATTGCTCGAGGTTTGAGGCTTTGTCCCATCTTGTTGTACCCTCTTCCTCTGCAATAGTTTAATGTCCTTCGACTGGAGAATTAATTTCACCAGCAATTATCCTTATTGAACCAACTCTGCCAATATAGCTGTAGGATTTAGACGCTACGCCTTTGTTCACATTTTCTACAGCTCAATCTCTGGAAACCGGTTCAAATGTACACAACATATTGAAAAGGTGTATGTTTTTACCATTCTGAGTTATTGAGCCAGTAGTAAAATAAAGGTGATGACAGTTTACTGAGACGCTTGGCACTTACAGAGTGCCTGAGAAGAAGTCAATACTGAGAAGAAGACTAACATGCCATTTGTAATGCATTGAGGCAGAATGATAGGTCCAAGCCGTTCCACCCTCTAGTGAGCAATAATAAACTCAAACACAGTAAGGCTGACTGTGCAGAGAACACCATGAACATGAAAAAGACAGAATATTTAAACTCTTAACTCACATACAATAAACAGTTAATTCACATTTAATAAACATTATTTTTTAAATATTGTCCATAGTCTTATTTTTGACAAAACAATAGGAGGCAGGGACAGAGGCATGATGGGGGAATGAGCCGGCAAGGGAGAATAGCCGTGTGTGTGTGCAAGCCTCAGTGTGTGTGTATGTGGAGCTCCTTCTGTGTGACTGGACGTAGTACCTCTCCCGCTCCCTCTGTTTTCCACAGTGTCATAATTCAATGTGAATTTATGCACTGGGTCACCAACATTATTCCGTTACAAGCAATGTATAAGTACAAAGATGTACTGACAGCGTAAGTTTGTTATAGCACTGTTGTCAAACTGCAAGTGTCTTTAGGTAAAGAAAATGAGGCTTTCACTATTTGTATAGCAACAAATAGGGATATGTGCAACTAGCTTCATGATTATAGTTGTCATCCTCAATAGTCAGCTCCTGAATTGCTAGTTGCTTAAACAAATTATTAATATTTCTATATGGTGGCCCTTAATGCCAGTCAGATGTTGTGCTCAAGCTGTAACATGAATAGCCACACACTACTAGCCAGGGATCAGAGGTGCTGACGGTCAACTGCTTGGAGCCCCAGGCTAGTGGGAGGGGCCTCGAGGGATGCCAAACTTGACACCACAGCAGTGGCTCAAAATGTTCACATTTTCCAATGACAGTAGGAACCTCCCTAAGGGGGCCCCATCTGACAGCACTCACTGTCGTTGCCCTGCTAAGCATAGCATGCGTTGGTGTTTTGAAAACCAAAGACCAAAGAAAGAGTAGCAAACAGGAAGAGGAGTAAACGTTGGAACACTGGTGGTGATAAACACTGGTTGGGCGTGGGAGGGCCCCCCAATGATTTTTTTCCCAGGGCCACAATAGACTGTAGAATCACCACTGGCCGGGACTGTAGCCATAGACTGGCTGTATCCTCGGATACTTGGCTTTTCTCTCCTGGCTGTACTGACATAAAACAATATAGTGGATGGATGGCATCTCTTAGGAGCAGTGTGGTTTAGTGGCGTTTGGATCTAGAAAATGGAGATAAAAATGTATGTAGGCTATACATGATAATCCCAGTTGGTAGAACTGATGATTCTACTGGATGACACATGGCTTAAAAGCCTCCAGCGCAAGGCGATGGTGCTTAGCTTCTACAGTATAACTCATCGGGTATTCTCCCTCATGTAAAAGCTGCAGCTCCCACTGACCATGAACACATCATAGCACAACAGGTGTGAGCTACGCACACACAGAACAGGCTGCAAAACTCTTTCAAGCAGACGGGATAAACCAGGCCCCAGGAGTGGTGTGGTGCTTCAGTAAGAAGCCTGAGTGAACAGAGGGATACAGTGAATTCACTGTTCTGTAGCCAAAAGTCATTAACACACCAAGGACATCCGTATACATATTCTGTTTAATGTAGTATGAGATTGGTTAAGTTGTATGTGGAGGAAACACTAGAAACGCTGGAATCTGCATCCAAAAACTCATCTACTGTAAGTCTGTTCCATTTCCTGTTTTAAAAAACAAGAATCCTAGACACAGACAAAACAGGAGACACACTTCAAAGCTTTGTTTGACATCTCTCCCAGGAGTGTTTTCCTCTCTTTTTGTCTTCTCTTTCCAAGAAAATTCAGACCTAATAAAGGCTGATGAGAAGTAACAAAAAACTGGGAACAGGAAAGTGAGCAACAATTCCTCACATCACTCTACAGTTAAAGGAGGAATATGCAATATTTACAGATAAATACAGCAGCAATCAAGTATATAGCCTATATACTCTGTAAATGTCTCTCTGAGTCATGACTGTCTACAATGAGTGTCAAGCCGAGTCCTGCCAGCTGTACTGACGGCCCGTGTTTACATCATGGTAACATGGACAGGACGGCCCTGCGTAAAAAGCTGTATAAGACAAGTACAAGAGAAAAGAAGAGTAACATAGCCAACTCACTGCTTATTTGGATGTCACCTAAGTGTGTTTAAATCTCATTCCGTGTCAATCTATGTGCAATGTGAAGCTAATAGTTAACCAAAGTGTGCTAACATTAGCATGCTAACACAACAATGCAGAACACAGGCAATTGAAGCTCGAGCAAGGAACAATTTTGTCCGCCGCTTGCACTTCATGGTGTTTAATTATGGTGCATTCTATTGATAACTCCTACATGAGTGGAGAGGGGTTGGAGGTGTGCCGTTCGAGGAGAGCAGCGGCTCCAGAATAGCAGAGGTGTCGCCAAACAGCAGTTTGTTTTGGTTTTAATGCTGGTGCTCAAGGGCGAGATCTACTGGTTCAAATAGTCGCACATTCTTCCTTCTTCCTTTTTTCCTTTTTTGTGAGTCCTGAGAATGACTTTGACTACTATTATTAACATTCTCAGGATTGATTTCAAAGGATTGTCATTTACAACAAAAATGCAAAATTGTCACCTGATGAAGTGAGACAATCTTGGAACAAAGGTAAAACCTGTTACTTTGCTGCTTCCGCTGTACAATAGTGATATATGCCGTGAATATAAGGCATTGTGAATGCCAAACAGCTTTCCTCTCAATGAAGTGGTACACCTGTCTTTCTCTTCTAACCCCTCATGCCTTCTCTCACACACTCGTCTCACCTCCAATATTAAAATCTATTTGTTTCAATCTAGCAGTAAATGGTTCAATATTGTCTGGACTCAGCTGGCAAAAAGTTGGGCTGGCAGAGAAAGGCGTCTTTAATAAAGGAAGCAAGAGGCGAGGGCCAGAAAGCTCTCAGCACTTGGTGAGCTGCTGCACTCACCTAGGAGAAAATGTGCCCGAGAAGCTGGAAAAACACCACTTAAATCAACTCCTATGGGGCTGCAGACAGCCAAATGGGATACACATGCAACAGGCTGAATCATTCACATCTTCAGAATTGAATGAGTGGTATCAAGTCATACTCTGAATTTGTATTTTGCTATCAACACACTATTGTTGATTGTCCAATTAGTTTTTACTCCAACTCTGTCAGGAACTAAATTTAGATTCCCTCTAAAAATCTTCTTTGCCATTTTTTGTATTATCAAGTAAAGAATAAAAGAAAAACTCTTTGCACATGTGGCAAAAGACCAACCTGACTGCAAAAGATAAGGGCGAATCTCTTTCTTATAGGGAATGAAATATCCCGGGGGAAAGTGTGCACATGCTTCAGACAAAAAGCTCTCCAGTGACTATTTTAATACAAAGTATTCTGGAGTTTGTAGCAGTATAACAGTTGCACATATGCTGTAACACAGGTCGATGTAGCAAATGAGAAAATATGAGAACTGGCTTTAATAGTAATACTTGTGACGTAACATCATGGAACAATATTCCAGATGTTTTAACTTCATTAGTTTCAGTGTGTACATCAATCTCAGAACCCATCGGCAATCATCGTCTATCCTCCTGATGACGATATATGCCTCTGGGAGTAGATGGCAATATCTCAGGGCTTACTGTAAGTTTCTCTTCGGTGTAGCCAGGTTAGCGTTAAACAACTTCCGGCCAGGACTTCCTTTTCCATGCAGTATTTATGTCTGCATCATAAACACAGTGTCATCTCTTGGTCCACAACATCCCCTGAAAAAGGGCCCTCTGTTTTTCATTGCTCTGATAAAGTTCGTTATTTGTATTTTCTTAACTTCAATCTGGTCGACATGTCTGAATTCAAAATATTGGATTTATAGTTAGTACCACTAAAAGGGAATTTTGACCCCCATAGTGGATAAGTTGGTCAAATGATGCATTTTTCCCATTTGTTATAACCATATCCATTTTTCCCCAGTGAACCAAAATAAGCCCAGTGAGATAATTCATTATGCTGTGTCAGTGGTGAAAGCAAGACAACACAGACATATGGTCCCAATGAAGCCCATATCAGTCAGAATGGATCAAAAGTCAATATACTTCACAATCAATCAAGGCAAATGCTGAATGTACTGAAAGTGCTTTTCTATCTTCTGACTACTCAAAGTGCTCTTGTCATGTCACATTCATCCACTAACGGCAGAGGCTGCAAGGTAAAGTGCCCAACTGCCCATCAGTATTGTTCCATTCACATGGATTCACACGCCAGCGGCTATGCAGGGGCAGCAATTTGGGGTGTCTTGCTCAAGGACACTTTGACATGTGATTGAACCCCTAACCTTTAAGTTGAAATATGACCAAATCTACAACTGAGCCCCAGCCACCCCTTGATTCCTTGAATCATTTCCCGGCTAGCCTGGAACAACTGAATATCTGCCCCGAGTTAATGCCAAGCCACATGGACGCAAGGTGCTCGCAGAGTGTCGTTAGGCTTCATCCTGTCAAAACCATGAAGGTCTACTAAACACACAAGTTAGTTAGTTGTTAGTTATAGATGAATCATCCCTGCCTTCCCAGGAGCCTTTCACATGCATACCTGAAATGCCAAAATGTCCCACGTGGTCAGTAAACAGATCAGGGCTGCCAGCACTTGGTGTTACATTAGGTCTTTTCAAAATAAAACACGTCTTTCCTGAAAGCAGGAAATTATTCAAATCAAATTGTCTTTTGGGCCGTTTTGCATGTATTGATAGGACAGCTGAAGAGAGAGAAGAAATGATGAGAAAAGAGAGTGAAGTAGACATTCTTAAAAGGGCCAAGGCGAGAAGATAAACCTGCAACCAGCATCAAGGACCACATTTGTGTATGGGGCACTTGTCATACCAACTTGGCAAAACTGTCACACCAATCAATCGTTCCCTTTTACAAATTTATCAGACCAGGAAATTAAGCTTGTGCTCAGTCTGGTTACCTGAGAAAAAATAAACTAAAGTTTTGCCTTACAGTTGATCAATTGCGGTTTACACCAACCAGTGGAACAGGTTAATAAATTAAAAGGTAAATAGACTTGGACTTGTATAGCGCTTCTCTAGTGTTTTGACTTATCTAAGCTGCTTTTACGCTACATGTTATAATAACTCATTACCACCACTTTTATACTCTGATGCCAGAGGCTGTTACATACTATTCCATTCACATGCCTGCTCCTTCTTAGCGGGAGCAGTTTGGGGTTCATGTGTCTAGCCCAGGCATGGGCAAACTACGGCCCGCGGGCCATATACGGCCCGTTGGGCTTTTTAATCCAGCCCGCCGAACTTGTCCAAATGATATTATTATTAAATTAAATTTTATTATAATTAAACCTCGTTCGTTTTCCCCTGTAATGCCCGCGTTTCCCCAATAGATGGCGCACTTCAGAGTGTGGTGTATTATTCCCTTCTTCACTTTTTCGCTTTGCCCTATGAACCCGTATGAGCCCTTCTGTAAAAATGAGCGGATCAAAGAAAAGAAAAGTGAACAGTGAATGCCGAGTGTTTAATACGGAGTGGACAACTAAATATTTTTTCACTGAAGTCCGGTCAAAGGCTGTATGCCTGATATGCCAAGAAACTGTCGCAGTTTTCAAAAAGTACAGTATCAGCCGTCACTTTGCTACGAAGCATGCTAACTACGCTAGCAAGCAGTCCCCGCAAGAACGGCGGCTGCGGCTCAGAGGTTGAAGGATAATTTACAGACTCAGCAACATTTTTTTCACCAACAAACTGCGATTCAAGAGTCAACTACCAAGGCAAGTTTTTTGCTGGCATTCAAATTAGCAAAGGCTAGCAAGCCTTTCTCCGAAGGCGAGTTTTTAAAAGACTGCATGGTAGAGACAGCAGGTCTCTTGTGTCCGGAGAGCCAAGGCCAGTTTGAAAAAATCAGTTCATCACACAGGACTGTGACTCGCCGTGTGGAACTGATTGACGAAGATATAGCCAGCGAATTAAACAAAAAGGCTGAGTCCTTTAAGTTATATTCACTAGCGCTGGATGAAAGTAATGACATAAAAGACACTGCTCAGCTCCTCATTTTTATCCGAGGGATTAATGACAGTTTTGACATAACGGAGGAGACCATGGAGTCCCTGAAAGGAAAAACGCGAGGAGAGGACTTGTATAACCAGGTGTCTGCTGTCATCGAGAGATTGAAGCTACCTTGGAGTAAACTTGCCAATGTCACAACGGATGGATCGCCAAATTTAACTGGAAAACATGTTGGTCTGCTGAAAAGAATCCAGGATAAAGTGAAAGAGGAAAACCCTGACCAGGATGTTATTTTCCTTCACTGCATCATCCATCAGGAATCTCTGTGTAAGTCTGTATTGCAGCTTAATCATGTCGTGAATCCAGTTGTAAAACTTGTTAACTTTATACGAGCAAGGGGACTTCAGCATCGTCAGTTTATTATGTTCCTGGAGGAAACTGATGCGGATCATCAGGACTTACTGTACCACTCTCGTGTCCGCTGGTGAAGTTTGGGCAAAGTGTTTCAACGAGTGTGGGAGCTGAAAGAGGAGATCAGCGTATTTTTGGAGTTAATGGGGAAATTAACTAACAAATTAACAAATTTCCTGAGCAAAGCGACAAGAACTGGCTTTCTCCAGACTTTAATGCACTGGCAAAAAAGGGAGATCAACAACACTGTTCCCACTGAAACTGAACGTGAGTTTCTCTACTGTGTTTATTAAAATGTAATTTAATTAAATGAATGCATTTGGAAATCAATTTGTACAATGAGCCTTGCATATTCATGCTTTGCTACCTGTTAAAGGCCAAATCCTTTCATGTAATGGCTTTTACATGTCATTTATATTAGTTCACACAAGCACTCCATCCATCTGTTCCTGGCCCGGCCCCTCTGTCAAATTTTAGAACCCATTGTGGCCCGCGAGTCAAAAAGTTTGCCCACCCCTGGTCTAGCCCAAGGAAAACTCGATATGTGGCTGTAGGGGCTGGGGACTGAATCCCGGACCTTCCAACTGAGAGACGATCAACTCTACCACTCAGAAAAATACAATACCCCTAAAACAACACAACAGCATAAATAGTCTCAAAGTAAACATGAGAGGCTGCAATGGAATATCTCTCCCTCTCTCTCTCTTTGCATGTGTGTAAGAGGTATAGAGAGAGAAGATTTCATCCACTTATAAATGGTTAATCATCATGCCTTTGGTCAGTTGAAAAAAAAGAAGGTAAAAACGGATTAAATAGAACTACGAGATGTAGTGGGATGTAGATGAGGTCACTGTGACCATAACATTTTATCTTTGATCGGCATAATCCAATTTACTCAACTTTGATTCCAAAGGAAGGTTTTGCTAAAGTCAAAGACATTTGTCTCAGGCGTTTCTAAGATATAACTTTTACAACAATGTGACAGAGAACCCAAAAACCTCCAGCTAAAGTAGCATAAAACAATATCAATCCAAAAGTATAGAAGTTAAAGTCTCATAAAATGGTAAAGTCTCCAGAAGTACCTCTCTTAAAGGAACATTAGAACGGATCAGAGAAGAACAACAGCGGTACAGCTGCTCAGACGCAGAGACAATCAGACAGATGGATGAGGAAGTGGGCTGCTGTCCCAGCGAGCATTTTTCTGCTGATTAGCTGGTGAAAGCCCGCAGGCTTCTTTCTCAAGTATAACCAGAACACATTTGGCTGAAAACAAAGTTTATTTCACTGTGATATGATAATTATTTCAAGTAAGTTATAAATAATGTCTACAGCTGTTAAGTTTATAGTTTTCCCTCAGTTTATAATCTGCCAAAAACCCTGAGAAATCATCCCCCAAGTCTTATCTTCTGGACATGATATCGCTGTTAATTGTCAGAAATGTCATCATCAGCTGAGTTTAAAAAAATAACCAATCTTTCTCTCCATTGCATCATGACTAAACAATCCATCCCCGGCACCTCTCTCATCAGGTAAGTATGATAAACAAGACAAGAGTGATTTATTCTCTCGCTTTGAGCTCTGTCTGGACTGAAAATATGCTTTAGCTTCCCAATGTTTTGGCTCAGGTCTGAATCCTTTCATATAGTGAGAGGGATGTAAGAAGAAGGGGAAGAAGGACTGAGGGCAGGGGACAGATGAAGCCAGCCTGAACAAATAGAATATATTAAATCTGTATTTCCTATCATCACTCACATCCAGGTGTAAGGTGGATTATCAACATTTAGACATAAGTAAACCTTTAAATCATAAGCTAGCAAGGGGTTAGCATGCTACTTGACACAGGGCAGCTGTTGGTAGAGTCGCCGCCTCTCAACCGGAAGGTCGAGGGTTCGATCCCCAGCTGGGCAAGACACTTAACCCCGAATTGCTCCCGCTGCTTCAGTGGAGGTGTATGAATGGCATTAGTTACTTCATCACTACACTACCATCAGTGTGTGAATGGGTGGGTGTGACATGTGGTGTAAAAGCGCTTTGAGTAGTCAGAAGACTAGAAAAGTGCTATATAAGCTCAAGTCCATTTACCATTTACTGTACTTACACACTCAGAGACTAAACCTCTCTTGAAATCACCACCAAAACTCAAACATGCTTCCATTGTCAGTAAATGCATCTACATGCACATTTTTCATTCTTATTTTAACATTTCTGAAGGGGTTAGGACCTCCTGTTTTTAACTAAACAAAGTTAAAAAGGGTTTAATTAAAATAACTACAGATTGATTGATTTACACTTTGGCAGAACCAATATTTGCAACCACACCTAATAGTTATAAGAAAAACAATCTCTAAATGGAGACTATTTTTAGGACCATTTGTGCCTTTTGTAGATAGGACAGTGTGAAGGATGACAGGAAATGTTGGGAGAAGACAGTGGGGGATGGCATGCAGCAAATGTTGAGGAGTTAAATCGAACTTGTGACTGCAGAGAGGACTGTAAGCTCTGCACATGGGCCCACACTCTAACCACCCGGCAATACCTGCGTCGCATCCCAAGCACTGTAGCATCCTTTTCCATCACTTCCATGGTGTAAATGAGTGACAGGTGTCATGGCAAACCCCCCTTGATTGGCTTAACATTTGGATTTAATCCATTCAGCAAACACTGACTTTTCCGCACAAGTATCTCTTAACTTAAGAAACAATCTCTTTCACACATTGTTACACAAGTAAGATATGTTTGTTCTTAAGAATGAATCACCACCATCACAACAGATTCTGTTAGAATAATGCACCAGCCGCCAGTGATCTCATACTGTCTGATGTTCATATATGCCAACAGAAACCATGCAGTCGACTTCCTCAAGGACTACATTTCAGCACCAACCCATTTAGTAATATCTCTTTGGCACATTTCCAACAGCTCACATCCCAATGCATAGGCCTCAAGATGAAGGGAATGCAGAAAACGAGAGTCTGTCAGTATTGAGGGCTGTTCAAACACACAATTCTAAAAGGGGCCTCAGGTGGACTTTCTGCAGACATCAAGACAGACTACATGCTGTGCTGACTTCACTTCAAAAACACAAATTACTTATCATGAATACACTTGACGCACTGATAATCAACAGTGATTATGTTGTGTACAGTCTGAAACAAAAGTACTCACTTCCAATAATTCATCCAGTTCGTAGGCGTGCAAAATTCCAAGTTTTTCTCCAAATATGTCGTAGCTCCGTTCCTTTTTTTTACACAGCTTTGTTATATAGTTGATTCTGATTTGCCAAGTATGCACAGCAGTGGTCTTCTATCCCTTTATAGCACACCATTGTTGGACAAAACAAACCGTTACTATGGAGAGCAGGTGGTTGCTAAGGATCCAGCTCGAATCACAGACTGGTCTGGCGAGCTAATTAGAAAGAAGTCTAGTTAATTTGACATTGTTCCTTTTACTGTGGGCAAAGAAGAAAGGGGACAATAACAGGTGAGAAAAAAGAGGTTAAAAGATGCAAAACCTGCAGGCTTTGAGAAGTTAATCAACAAAACTGAAGATGGCACATGAAGTAAGGGACACGGTGCTGTCACCACAGGCGACGGTGACAAGGCAGAAAAACTCCGCCAGGTGCATCGCTGATTCAAGTGGATCTGTTCACCTTGTCTCACTTCATCATCGGTGGAAATATTCAGTGCCATGTGAGTAAGAACAGCTAGTTTAGCTCATTTTTAGAAGCTAGAGAGTTAACTGTTGCTATGAACCCGGGTCTAACTGTCGACTCCACTGGACAATTTGTTTAGAGGAAGAAAAACAGTTTTAAAAGGCATTTCCAAATCAACAGTTTCATGTCCTATTGATTTCTTTGGTAGTTGTTCTTTGGTAATAGCTGTGTAATCAGTGGCATGATGTATCATGAACGTCAGTTATTGCAAAATCAAACCCCTTTAGGTTGGATCACAATGGCAAACCATACCAGAGAAGAAGTAAACAAAACTGAACTTTCAAAAAAATAACCCTGAATTTACACTCTAAATTGTACCACATTACCCATTCACTTGTACCAATGACCATTGGTTATCGATCTTTGGTGATACTTCTCATGCTTAAAGCAAATGTGACACAAAATTAATTTGACTGCCACAACAGAGCAGAGAACAGAAAGAAACCATCCCTTCAGGTCATCCAGAGTTAGCAGTCGACTGTTTTAATCTGTTTGAGCTTGTTTTACTCCAGTTATCCTAATTTGTTGCGCTGAGTCAGACAGGAATTCATCTTGTTCCGCTCTTCCCATGTTTCTACATGTGTCAGAGCTGGAAACACTCATGTGCTCCTTGTAAGGACTGAGGCAGGTTCAGACACAGCCTAGCTGGTCTGTGCAACACATTAAGAACACCCACGGCATGTGCTCCATTACACAGAAGCTGTTTCATGATATCCCCAAGTTCAAATCTTATTGTATGATCTCAATTCAAGGACATTGATTTTGATCCCCTACTCGGAACATGAAATACGCTGAATCGTGCGACAATGTCTTTTTAACTAACAGTTTATGCATCTGTATTCTTAAAACAAACTGTTAAATCTGTGTTTTAAATGACTAGGCTACATAGGTATGTGAAACACTGTCTACATTATAAGTCTGACTCAATGCAAAACCTGCAGTTCCCAAAGTGTCCACCTGAGGCTGTTTGGAAAAGCCCCAGAAGGCACACACATCCACTCAAAAATGCCCATTTTTACAGCAGAAATGAACATGTGTACTGCCTAAATCAAAAATATAATTTGGTCTGAAGAGCTAAATTATTTACAGGGTAACAATGTACGGGGGGAGAACGTTTTTAACTGATCTGTTTTGATTGAATACAGTCTAAGAGTTATACATCACTGGGGGCGTGGCTGATCTGTGCGACAGGCGGATGGGTTGTAGCTTAAGGCCCGCCTTAGCTCCAGCTCTTTGCCTGTTATTAGGTTGACCAATAGTTAAATTGAGACAGCATTTCTATTATGGTGGCCTCCATCATTGGCTTCGCAAGTCCCCTTCAGAAACCAAAGGGTGACATCACTGAGACCACATCCATGTTTTATACAGTCTACAGTCGGACTCTATCATTTTGTAATGTCATATAAAATCATAAAAACATTGTCAGATATCAAAGGTTGCCTGGGACAGAATTTGAATACTTTTATGAGCACTAAAAAAGTCTGTTCAAATCTCTGAGGACAGACATCTGGAACACAATGCTAGAAGATGACTGAGCTCATCATCATCCTACTCACATTTACAGTGATAACCATTCAGTTAGCATCCATACAATTTAATAGACACTGTACCAGGAAGTGCCAGCAAGGGAAAGCCAAGTTTGCTGACAAATTTTAATTTCAAACGGTAACTTTCTTGGTGATCACAGTTGATCTGTTTGGATCAGTCAGAAACAACAAAAAGCAGCATAGTGTTTGACATTCTATTAACACTGGCACAACTTTTTAAAAGTGATTTCTGTTCAATTCTGAATTAGCCAAATGCCTAGGATTAAAAAATTAGCTTTGAGGTGACAGGTAGAAGAACCATCCATAGAGAGAGGTGTGCGTGTGTGTGTGTGTGTGTGTGTGTGTGTGTGTGTCAATGATCCTTTGTACTAAACACCTAGTAAGCGAGAAGACACTGGGATCACTTACCTACTCTGAAGTTGGGTGCTGTCAGGGTGTCTGTAGCATGGCCGTTCTCACTGATGATGGTGGTGGTGTTTCCCTGCTCACAGTTGTTGTGACATCTGCCTCCTATGCAGGTTAATTTGCAGATGGTTGGTGTGAAGACCACCTTGATCCTCCCTGTGTGGTTGCCAACTGCCGCCGAAAACATGGCACAAACCAAGAGGGGGAGGGAGAGTAAATGGATTCTGGTTATTCTTTGATCCATTGAGGAGAAAAAAAATTAAAATGCTTTTCAAGTTGGACCTCGTCACAATGAACTGTTTAGTCTCTAGTCAAAACAAAAACCGACTGTGTAATTATCAATTTTCAGATCTTTTGATGTCTCTTCCCTGCACTTATATACTTCCAACTATCCCTCTCTATCTGTTCCTCCTCCTCTTCCACTGCTCCTAAATCCAGTGGCGCCTCTGAAACGTGAGCAGGAATAAAAGAAAAAAAAAATCTGGAGAGAGAAGTCAGCAAACAAAACTCTGGGATGTTTTCCAGTTCCTCATTATAAGTCTCTGAGAGGTGGATATTGGCATCTGAGCGTACCGAGCATTATTCCAAAACAGACAAACAGCAGGCATGCCACCTTTAGCTCCTGTGCCGGCTTTTCTTGCTCTCTGGTGTCCTTCTCATACTTTCTTTCTTTCTTTCTTCCTTCTTAAATTTTACTACTGAGGTTTAGAAAACTATGCTCGGAACCTTTAGCACCTCAAATAGAGAAAACAAGCTCCAAAAATCCTCTGCGTTGAGTTAACAGCGAGATCAGGAAGAAGTTGTGGTAGCCCTTTTAAGTACTGTAAGACTCAAGCTTATCTACCGGTCTCCTGTCTCCACCCTCATTAAAAACCCAGCCCTCAGTTCAGACTGACAGGGGATGAGTCAAGAGTCAAAACTTTGACATCCAACCCCAAAGTCCCTAACACATTTAATCCCTCTTTCTATTTCTGACAATAAATCTCATCTAATATATATCTTGACACTCAAATTCTTTTGACCTAAATCACTCTGCTTCATCTTTACATGTCTTTTTTTGTTGCAGCGGGTCTTGGCATCCTTGTGTCAGGTCCAAACCCCTGTCTCCAGTGCTGGGTGCTTTGTCTGTGGCTGTCAGCTGTTCACACCAGAGAGTGCAGACGCGTGGAGTTAAGCCAAGCAGCCGGAGGAATGTTTTCTAAACCTGAGAGGCAGGAAAATCCACTGGATAAGACAGCCCGAGGCTACCTAAACATTTGCTAATAGATGCAAAAAAAAAAAATTAACTATTAAA